>NC_059552.1:8802878-9105909 GCF_905220415.1 Colias croceus | reverse complement strand
TTTGAAAATATTTGTTACAATTGGTTTGTTATTGTTTGTTGTTGGTTATTGTTATAATTGTTGATTTCAAAGTATGGACAACCAGTATAGGTCCCTACTTTTAATCAAGAATTTCTCATTATGGAATGTCGCCGGCAAAATAAACAGCGAGGAACGCGCTGTTGAAGCTGCCAAAGCGTTACTATCACCACAGCGCGTTCCTCGCTGTCCAATTTGTAGCAGACCCATGAATAGGGAGGCGAAGGAAACAGGCGAATGAATTTTCGTTGGCGATGCAGGCGTCAGGGATGTAATCAAATTCTAAGTCCTCTGAAAAATACCTTCTTTGAAAGAGTAAATATACGCTTTTTACCAATAATTGGACTGAATCTCCACTTCCTGCGTCGAGACAAAGTGACGCAGGCGGCAAAAGACGTAGGGGTGTCTAAAAAATCGGCGATCCAGATGTATCACTTTTTGAGGGAGGTCTGCGATTCTGCAGAAGCCCATGACCGAGATCTGATCGGTGGTCCTGAAGATGTTGTAGAGGTAGATGAATCCCACCTCTACACGAGGAAGTACCACCGTGGTCGGCTTCTGCAGCATCAAGTATGGACTTTCGGTTGCGTTAGTCGTCTGACTCGGAAAGTCCACGTCGAGTTGGTACCGGACAAGACCATGGAGACTCTGCAGCCAATAATAATAGGGGCAAATATGCACCCTGGAACACACATAATGTCCGATTATCACCGGAGTTATTTGGTTGTGGAGTGAAGGTTGGGCATGGGTGGCCACTGGCCACTTCTGAAGTACAGAGTAAACCACAGTGTCGAATTTGTCAACGGCACTGTGGATATACCAGTAAATCCAGCGCTTTGTCAGCAAGTACCTGAAATTCTTGACGACCCGACCATGGTGCGGGTAAAGGTGCATACAAATACAATAGAGCGCCAGTGGCTTGAAATAAAACGTCATTGCCGTACATGCCGCAGCGTACAGCGCTTAAAATGGTATATGGGCGAATATATGTACCGGCAAAATATATTAAAAAGCCTGCCAAGTGACGCCGCTGGCTTTCGCAGACTGTTGCGGGACATTCACCGGGTGTATCCGGGAGTATGTCGTCGCGGGATTCGCAGTGAAAACTGCCGAAGTTTCGCAGGTCGAGAAACAATTTCTAACTATTACTGTTCATGTTTATCTGGCATGCGAACTGTGGGTTGCTGTGCCCATGTGATGGTAATTATGTGGTACTTTGGATGGGCAAGACACCAACCCACAATTAGGCTTCCAGCTGCGAATCTAGACAATATTATTGTTGATGATATACATATAATGTTAATTTTTAATCATGTGTTTTAATTAGACACGAATAAAACTATTGTGTAGCATTCTTGCGTTTTATTTCTTCCGGGCCTTTGAACAAAGTCTATTTCAGCGAGAACCTAACATGAGACACCAAGCGGTATGACACGACATGTGTAGATTAGTTCAAAATGTCCAATGAACAGAATGATATTTACGAAACTTAATTAAATAATTGATTGAACATCATAATTCAAACTTCTCAATAGGAATCATTTCCTGAATATGATACGTTGCTTCAAAAGAAACCCTTACCTGCGAAGAGTTCCTTGTTAAAATTTATCGTGTTTCTGGACGAGAATAATTTAATGCGTGTCGGCGGTCGTATTAGATTATTTAGAAATTCAGAGTTTTCGTATGACAAAAAACAACGTTTATTATTGCAGTCCACTCATCGTTTTACACAATTTTTATTTAAATACGAACATACGAAACTCTGTCATGCTTGGTCACAATTATTGTTAGCATCAATAAGAGAGGTTTACTGGCCAATCGGTGGCCGTAATTTAGCAAGAACATCTAGTAATTGTTTCATTTTAGCTTTACGAAAATTGATAGCGCGCCGCGGAAAACCTCTCCATATTTACTCCGATAGTGGAAAATCGTTTGTTGGAGCGTACAATGATCTAGCCAAATTCCTTCAACAAAATTCTGACTCACGATCCAGTGAACTCATAAATGAAGGTGTACATTTCCATTTTATTCCCGCATATTCACCAAATTTTGGTGGACTATGGGAGGCGGGTGTTAAATCTACCAAATTTCAAATGTTAAGAGTGCTAGGCAACTGTCATTTAACTTATGAAGAATTGTATACAACTTTAACGCAAATAGAGGCGATTTTAAACTCTCGACCACTCACTCCATTATCGTCACATCCAGTAGATTTGACCCCACTGACCCCCGGCCATTTTTTTGGTTGGACGTCCGATGACAACCATTCCTACTGAGGACTATCTAGGACTGAAACCGGAGACTCATCTTACGAGATACCAACGAATTGAGCAACTCAGTCAACATTTTTGGGCACGATGGAGCAAGGAATATATTTCTGAACTTCAAACACGAGTAAAGCAAAGCAAAAGGACACACTTAATTTTAAAATAAATAACAAGACAAGGCAAATACCTAAAATACAGGATCATTATGCGAATTCCAGTGAACTCATTATGATAACACCGTGGACATCCAAGAAGGAACGCATTAACATGAACAATACGCCCATTTAATGGACAATAACAAAGGAATATTAATTTAATGGTTATACGGTATCGGACCACCACCGGACCACCAGACAGGAGGATATCTCAAATATATAAGCCATTCACAAGAAGACTCGTCATTCTCGCACCAGCTCTCTATAGTTAAGGTCGTAGATTAAGTAAAAATTGTAATTTGTTTAAATAATTTTTTTTTTAAAGTAATCTCGACCCAGTTATTTTTACTTAGGGGCCTAACAAGTCAATAAAAGTAAATACATCGTAATTACGAAAACTTCACGAAATCTTTCAAGGTTGAAAGTTAGGCAACCCACAAATAAATTAGTGAAAATACCAAGTTCGAGGGAATATATGAAAAAGGAGGTCATCATCGGATTTGTTCTGTAAGTACCATAGCATAATCCTTTCACCATTCCTTTCCACTTGAAACCCCCGACTTTTGTATATAGGTATAGGGATACTGGAGAGAATCTCTCTCCTTCTGAAAGTTTGAGCAGTCTTAGTGAATAACACAAATTCAAATTACTGTAATAATCCAACTGTCGTAGACAATATGGATCCAAAAACCTTGTTATCGTTCGTTCCGACATATGATGGTGACGCATTTAATCTTTACAATTTTATAAACTGTGCCATATGCGATTTGTAACCAATGTTTGTTATGTTTGTTGGGCCCATATTCTTTACAAAATGTAATAGATGCTGTTAATACAGATTATTTGATTTACTGTTTACAAACAGATGCTTCTAACAAGAAAAATATAAAACTCTTTCCATTAGTGATACAATATTTTACAGCCAAAAATGGCATTGAAAACAAATTTATAGATTTTTATGAAAATAGTAATGAATCTGCTGATGGTATTTTTGAAGCAATTCAAAAGTCATTAGAGCAATACAAATTATCTTTTCATAATGTATCTGGGTTAAGTGCAGATAATATAAATGTAAATTTTGGTGTTAATCATTCTTTATTCACCAATATGAATAATTTGGTACCAGGTTTGTTTAAAAAAAATTGTCACGCACATATAGTGCATAACTGCGTCAGACATGCCATGAGCATCACATGACATAGAAAATGTTATTTTAAAAATTTATGCTCATTTTTCACATTCTGCTGTAAGAAGAGAGGAGCTAAAAAAATTTGTAGCATCAGTAGATGGAGACTTTCACGAAATCAAACATTTATGGGATTATGTATAATCTTAGAAACGGATTAACACAAAGAAAACAAGATCTTTTCTTTGGCTATGAAACAGGCAGAAAAATTAAACTGACTTCACCGGAACTGACTAGAAAAATTCACACGAATTTTTTATTATTTGTTGACAAAGCCTTAGGGCTTAGAGTATCTGAATAAATGGTTTGATTTCAATAACACAAACTGGTTATTTACACTTGGATATATAAATTTAAAGAGCAAAATTGAATTTAATAATATTGTTAACATAATTGAAAATTTAAATCCTCAAAAACTTAATGTAGATGATCTATGTATATGGAGATCTATGTATATGGAGATCTATGTATATGGAGATCTATGTATATGGAGAAATTGCTTTACTAAACCAAGTTTATAATCAGATAAGTACTTCTAAGAGTTTTGCAGAACTATCTACTGCACAAAAATGGCAGCAAGTATTTAAGAGTGATGATAATTTTTGAAACTTATATAAAGTAATTTCATTTTTATTGTTTATTCCCGCCACGACAGCATTCACAGAAAGAGTTTTTTCTGTGATGAACAGCAAATGGCGAGACGAAAGAAACAAAGCGTCTCTAAATTTGATAAAAAATGAATTACTTATTTACTTTAATTTAAATTTAGATTGTAAAAATGCTGTGCAATTTTTTAGTGAAGATAGTAATTTGATACAAACTGCAAAAAGCAATAAAAAATATGTTTTTAAATATAATAATAAAGAAAAATAAATTGTACTTTATTTTGAATCTATGTACTTTTTTTTCATACCTTTAATAACCAATGTACTTTAATTGCAAAAAAAAAGGTGGCAACCCTAGTGGGGACACACCACCAAATGTAATGCTATTATTGAGTAAATTAGGATCTAAAGCTGCTATGACTATCTCAATGGTAGATCATGATTTTTAATGGAAAAATATAGAATTAACCTTAAAGAAAGAATGTGGAGATAATGGGGAATTTAATACATTATTAATTGAATTATCGAATGTTAAGAGAAGGATTTAATTTTTGAGTTAAAACAGAAATTATTTTTTATTAGAAGTAAGTTGTTAGATAAATATAGTGAGAAAACATTAGTTGATGAAGTTATGGAACCATATATTAATACCGCGCAAAATGCATTAGGCCGGGTCCACATTTGTAGCATCTTGACGTATCACGATCAGTCGTATCGTATCGAGTATTTGTATCATAAATATGGACGCTCATTTGTCCATGTCGTATTATAAAGGCGTATCTTGAAAAAAAACGCGTCCATACTTATCAAATGCTGTATCATCTCAGTGTATCGGCGACAATGGACGCACACTTCTTTTCTTTTATAGGCGTCGATTAGTTTTATAACACTTTCGTTATCCCAGCTCATCTTTAATGTTTACCACAAACCACGAAATGGCGGGAACACAGGCAATGATCGCGTATCAATTGCACGTCCAAACTTGAGCGATACGATGTGTATCCTCTTTGATGATAGCGGAAAAACCGACACACGATGGTTCGCGGTGTATCACGTATGTCGTATCGTAATACAGTATCAAAATACGTCCATACCACCGATCGTGATACGCGTATCAGATACGAGGTGTATCATGATACACGGTTAGTGCGGATCGGGCCGTATCAGATACGGCGTGTATCATCAACGGGTATCATCTTGCGTCCAAACTAGCGATCATGATACGCGCCGAGGCCACGCAACGGAGATACGATACACCGAAATGCTACAAATGTGGACCCGGCCTTAAGAAATAGTTTACCGTATAATGACCAAATTTACGTGTCAAACTGTGGTTTTGAGGAAACGGCCGCCCGAATATTACAATTAGAAGCTGAGGGTAGGTTCGACAATATTAAGCAAAAATTTTCGAGTATTTTACCGTCGCCGCGAATTGTTCAGCAGGGTTATTCGCAACAGAAACCCAATTTTATAAATCAATAGCATAGTTATCCTAATTATCCACAAAATCCAAGGATAAATAATTATAATAATAACAATTATAATCATAATCATAACCAAAGTAATAATAATTTCTACCAAACATACCCATGGAAGCCAATACTGTGTTTAATAAGCCACAGAATAGTTATTTTAAGCGTAAACAATATCGTCCGATTAATAGGAATATAAACGAAACGTATGACGTGTCCATGCGGACAGCGCCTCAATTACGCCCAGATCAAACGAATTTAGGTAAAGGGTTAGTGGCAGAGGAAGTTTTCCATACTAATAATATAGATGAAGCAAATTTTTACAAAAAGGCCTCTCAAAAGAAAGGACCATAGAATTTAATTTTGTTAAATCTTATTTACCGTATATTGAAACGGATGATCCGAAATTAAGTGTTAATAGATACAGGTAGTCAGAGATCGTTTATGACGGAAAAAGCTTCGAAATATTTTAGTAGTTATTATAAGCCAGATAAATTTTCAGTTCGTACATCTCACGGTGCGTCAACTCATGTAGGTTTAATCGAAACTCCGTTCTGGTATAAGTACTTTGATACGGGTGAAGGAACAATGAAGTTCTATGTGTTGAATTTTAGTGATCAGTATGATATTTTAATGGGTACAGATATGATCGAGCAAGTTAATGCTAAAATAGATTTAAAGGAACGTAAATTAATTTGTCAAGTAGTGAAATTTTAATTCATCATATGACTAATGAAAATTATTCAGATATAAATAATTTATGCGAAACTTATAAGGATTTATTTACTGATGATGTAACGAATAACGCAACTACATCAATTAAGCATAAAATTAATTTAATTACTGATGAACCGATTTATCAACAACGTCCTTTTCGTTTGCCAAAAATTCAACAAGAAGAAGTTGACAAACAAATTATTAAATTATTAAATGAAAAAATAATTCAGCCTTCCGAGTCGCCATGGTCGTCCCCAGTGCATATAGTGTCTTGGAAAATAGATCAATCAGGCGTTAAGAAATGGAGAATGGTACACAAGTTGTGATGACAAACCACAGGCTATTAGAGATTAATTATATTTGAAACCAACTGTTCTTGGACAAAACAGTTCCTTAGTTGCAGTCCAGAGCCATTTATTATGACATTAGAAACTGAATCTAATAAATGCCTAATATTCATCAAATCTACAAATCAGACAATAACAGCACAATTTTTACTACTGCAGGAGTCTCTTAAAAGACGACGTGAGAGGGACCAAACTACTACATTTGGAGAGCATGTTGCTAACAAACATTGATCATACAGTTCGCGTACAAAGTGTGTCGTCGGACATTTAATTAGTAATATTCTTTTTGACGCAGACATAAGCAAATATGAAAATTATAAATTTATTACACCGACTTCTAATTATATATTTGCAAGAGTCAATCTCCAACTCGTTCAGGTTCAACAACACCGACATCGCCTTTTCCCGTTCATCAGCCGCCATCAAGAACTCCAACACCAACGTTGCCATCTATTTCATCGTCATCAACTGACGTCTCCCTATCAGTATCAGACTTCAAGTTACAAAGTTACATCTTCGATTCTATTGCGAACTATCAGAATCGCATTCTTTGACCATATTATTTACATAAACTAAGATTTGTACACACCTCACCCACAAAACTTCACTTCTAAAAGGATTGACGTTGTTGAGTAAACTTAAAAGAAAAAATATAGTACAATAAAAAAAATACAGTTTATTCATTTAAAAATTATTCTGCCAGGGAACACGTCCTTCTTCACTCATGAAACATTCAGCAAATTTGTTTCTTATTTCCATAGCAGATTCAGGGTAACTAACGTCTTCCTATAGCATTTAAATTTGACATATTAACAGAGCCAGTTTCTCTGCGCCAAGATTCTTCTAAAATATCGTGATCCACATTTTCAGAATCAAAAGTTCCATGTGGGTTGTACAGTGATCTCGATTGACTATTTCGCCTTAAAAAATTATGAAGGTATACGCACGCCATTACAACAACATCAGCATTAAAGGGTAGGCTGGAGCTGTTTGCTATATCAGCAGCTTTATCCCATTTTCCATCCATACTAATATTATAAATGCGAAAGTAACTCTGTCTGTCTGTCTGTTATTCAATCACGCCTAAACTACTGAACCAATTTGCATGAAATTTGGTATGGAGATATTTTGATACCCGAGAAAGGACATAGGCTATTTTTTTATTGCGAAATATGTACCACGGGCAAAGCCGGGGCGGACCGCTAGTATAATTATAAGGCACAGGACAGTGTAGTTATACTTAGTGATAGCAAAAGCGCTATACAACATTTATTGCATTGTTTAAATGGGAGGCTATCCTATTGCATACGATATTATAAGTAAGTTTAATAAGGTAATTGAAAATAATATATATGTAAAACTGCAGTGGATACCTTCCCATATTGGCTTAGCAGGGAATGAGGAGGCTGATCGTTTGGCAAAGCAAAAAAAAAGGCAGTGACGGTTCGGATATTTATATTCTTCCGAATCACTATGAACTTTAACCTAAATTTAAATTTTTATGTTTGGAGCAGTGGCGCGAGTATTTTGATGTCCGTTCAAAAACAAAGGGTATTTGGTACAAAATTATGCAAAGTCAGCCTCATCGTTCTCCTTGGTTTGTCGGAAATATACCGCGCATATACAATATTAATCTATGTGCCAACTTGGCACATAGATTGCGTTCCGGGCACATGCCATTAGGAGCTTTTGCACATATGATGGGTAAAATAGAGTCTCCTTTGTGTATAATTTGCGGAAAGACCGAGGACGTGCATCATGTGCTTGTGGAGTGTGTCCGGAATGAGACAAAACGTGTAGAATCCTTGCAAAAGTTAGATGCTTCGCGGGCCAATATGGGAATTTTTTGTAGCTCGTTATCAACCCTTGCTCGGAGGAGGCAGGGTTGGTGTATAGCATGGTGGGAGATCTTCTTTCAACGTATGGCGCTAGCTCCTAGGCGTTCTCATTGTTTTATTTATATATTATAGCACGCAATAATTTAACTGCGCAGTCTAACTTTAATTACATCTCATTAGGTTGTCGCAACTCTCTGGCGCCTTATGCAAACAAAGGGCCAGACGAGCCGTTATTGCGTCGCCGTACCATCCTGGCGCCTGGTACGCATCCAATTAAGGATTCTAACAAAGAAAGCCGTGTTTTTATTGCGTCTCACACCAGACAGTCATTAGGTGCGCCGGCGCCGGTTCAACGGCTGCGGCGGTCTGCTCGTATAAAACTCCGCCACCGCCGTTGATCAGGGCCATTTTCCGGGTTTGGCACTCGAGCCGAGCACTTGTGCTTAGCGAGAGCGCTCTACCTGCCGTCTATTGTTCTCCGTAGAGACGGGGGACCGCTACCTGAAATTCGCCGAAAGGCAAATTCCGGGAAGTGACCCGCGCCTTTGTTGGGAACAATAGCGATCGATAAGCGACCGGTCCCACCCCGCCTGCTCAGGTAGTTTACTACCTGGTCAGTCGCGGTGCAACCACAGCTGCATTCGCAGCGTACAACTATTCCTGTTTCTCGACGCGCCAGTCGCGGTTTCTCCGTTGCCCAACTAACGGTGTCAAACGGGCTTCGGAGAAATTAACACCATTCGGTGGGAGTATCTGTGGGGCGCAGATACCGCACGTTTGTATAAACGGCGTACAGCCTCACCGCTTCGGGAGCTTTTCGGTGACTGTGAGTCCGGGGTCCTCTTAGTAGGCACTGCCACGGCGGGCAGGTACTCCAACTGCTCGCTAGCGCCCGGACTCGGCCGAAAACTACTCTCGACGGGTCCACGTCACGCTTTCGCAGGGGGTCACTCCAAGACCCCTGCGGACCGTTAGGTAGTGACAACCTCACCCCGCTATCACCAGCGGGACGCATCAACACACCCACATTCACATACATACGTGTAGGCACACAACCCCCCCCCCCCCGCCCGGAAGCGGGGAGGGACGCTAGGACGACGATTAAAGCATTAGGATGTCCGATACGTTTGAGGACTTAGACGTGAAAGCCTTTATGGCTTTCCTAGTTAGGGAGAACCCGGAGATACTGCGCGACTATAAAGCACGCAGTACCGCCGGGGCTCAAAAACGTGCCGCGCCCGTTGCGCAACCGCAGAGGGACTCTCCTGAGTCCCCACCGCTGTCCCCAGTGGCAGTCGAAGCGGGGTTCGAAGCCCCGACCGGTATGGAGTGCGAAAGCGCTCCTCATTCGCCAGCAGCTTCGGAGGCGGAGTCCTCAGACACATCGGACGGTTTCGAAACCGTCAAGTATAAAAAGAAGCGCAAATTAAAAGACTCTGCGCCGCCCGCTAAAAGGAACGCGACCGTTCGCGATTCCTCGCGCGCCGAGCTTAGCCGTGCGCCCCCCGCCCCTCAGGCATCCGCCCCTCAGGCACCTGTAGACCCGACCGCGGGCAACACCGCGACCGCGACCCGCAAACCGCCTTCTCCCCCACCCGTTTACGTGAGGGATAAATCAGCCTGGCTGAAAATCTCAGCCTATTTAGAAAAAGAAGGTATCCCCTTCAAAGCTCGCCCAACTAAGGACAATATTCGTGTCCAATTATTAACTTCAACCCATCACAGGGTTTTCACGGCCTATTTAAGAGCCGAAAACATAGGCGGACACTCGTTCCCCCTTCCGGAGGAACGCTCCTTAAGAGCAGTCATTAAAGGGATCCCTAAAGAGATCTCTGCCGACCAAGTCTTCGATGACTTGAAAGGCCAAGGCTTCCCCGTCCAAGAGTGCTTTAGAATGCACAACCGTATCACCAAGATAGCATACGACATGGTCCTCGCGGTCCTTGATCGTACCCCGAAGGGGAAAGATATTTTTAAAATGCGGCATTGCTGCAAGCTTTCAGGGCTCAAGGTGGAAACACCCGACTCCCACAGTTATATAAGGCAGTGCCATCGCTGCCAGCTTTACGGGCACTCTGCTCGTAACTGCTTTTCGCGGCCTCGCTGCGTCAAATGTTTAGGCGACCACGGCACGGAGGATTGCACGAGGTCCAAGGATTTGCCTAATGAGGATCCACCGTCCTGCGTACTATGTGAGACTTCGGGTCACCCCGCGAACTACCGGGGTTGCCCGAAGGCTCCCAAACACAGGGCGGGGGGTCGCCAGAAGGCGAACAAACCTCGCGGAATCGCCCGCGCCGGGGCTCAACCCCCACAGCCAAAGCCGGTCTTTATACCGGCTCCACCACCCAAAACAAACGCTTGGACGAAACCTCCGTCACTAGTGACGCAGGCCCAGTCGAGCGTGGCGGTGCCGCCTCCAGCGGCTCCCGCCATACACACAGCACCGAAGCCCTCAGCTAAAGTGCACACACCCGAATTAGACTCGCCTGACGAGTCCTTTGCAAACCTCATTTATTTAATGAATTATATTAAAGACCTCAACCTTGATGAGGTAAACCTAGTTGTTAGGAAACTTAAACAGTCCAAGAGCAACATCGAATCCCTTAAAATTTTAGCAGCTCATTGGGAGCTGGTAACAAAACTCCAAAACACTCCCTAATGGCTACCACAGCTAGAATTAAACCCAGAGCGATCTCCGTAGTTACTTTTAACGCGGACGGCCTTCTCAAACAGACTAACTTAGTTAGGGACTTTGTCACCAGACGGCGGGTCGATGTGCTAGTAATGCAAGAGACATTTCTTAAGCCTTTTAACCGTAATCCGCGACTCGCCAACTACATGTTGGTGCGTAACGACCGCGTAAACAGCCCCTTAGGCGGCACTCTCATTTACTACAGAAGGGCCTTGCACTGCACGCCCATCGACACGCCGCCTCTAGTAAACTTAGATGCCACAGTGATCAAGGTGTCTATGACCGGTCATCAACCCGTCATAATCGCCTCGGTCTATCTCTCCCCGTCAAAGACAATCTTGGAGAGCGATCTCAGAGCCTTGCTTGCACTGGGCGACTCGGTCATTCTGGCCGGCGACCTCAATTGCAAGCACTGGAACTGGAATAGCTCTTACGAGAACGCCAATGGCAAACGACTAGACCGACTGACCGACCTTCTTAACGTCACGGTTGTAGGCCCCTTAGAACCGACCCACTTTCCGAAGATCACGGGACACAGACAGGACGTGCTCGATGTGGCGGTGATGCGGAACGTGACGTTACAGTTGCGCTCCGTTGAAACGTTGCACGAGCTCGACTCTGATCACAGGCCCGTGCTGTTCGAACTCGGCCCTCCCGATAGCACCACAGTAGAGTACATGACGAAGGTAGACTGGCGAAAGTTGCACGAGGCCTTACAGCCCGTCGACTCGCCAGAGCTGGAGTCTGTACCGGACAAAATCGACACGGTCGTAGAGGCGCTCGACGCGGTCTCCTCGGTCACCAGCCACATTCAATCCAAGATTGAATACGCGTCCCGGCGGGTCCCCGTTGGCCTCGGCCACCGGCTGGATCTGCCTCCGGACGTGCGTAGGCTGGTGGGCGATAAGAACGCGGCGACGCGCGCCTACGACCGAGCACCGACAGACGAAAACCGTAGAATTCTTCGTTCCTTACAGAGAGAGGTAAGAGAGCGGTGGGACTCTTTACTCAGCGAACTCTCTCCCTCGCACACTGCCTACTGGCGGCTTGCGAGGTCTCTCAAATCTGATGGCATTGCCGCCACTCCACCGCTCATTCGCCCTAACCAACCTCCCGCTTTTGACGACTTTGAGAAGGCCGAATGCTTAGCTGACAGTTTAGAGGAACAATGTTCCCCCAGTCTCGACTTGACCGACTCGACTCACATTAACGTAGTTAATCAAGAGATCGCACGCTTTACCGCAAGCCCTCGTACCGATGCCGAGCCTTTGTCACCAACGACGGCCACCGAAGTAAAATCGTTAATCAAATCACTCGCTAGTAGAAAGTCCCCAGGCGGAGACTCTATTCCCAATAGAGCTCTGAAAAGCCTGCCGCCCGCCCTTATCGCTCTCCTAGTAGCTACTTTTAATTGTCTCCTGGCCAATTGTACCTTCCCCGCTAAGTGGAAGGAAGCAATTGTGATCGGGATCCACAAACCGGGCAAACCCCGGAACGTGGCATCTAGCTACCGTCCCATTAGTCTCCTCAGCTCTCTGGGGAAAATCTATGAGAGAATCATCTCCAAACGCCTCTGGGACGCAGTCATTGCCAAAAAACTGCTCCCAGACGAACAGTTCGGCTTTAGACGAGCTCACTCATGTCCTCACCAAGTACACCGCATCACGGAGTACATTCTCGCGGGCCTCACCCGCCTCAAACCCCACAGAACGGGAGCGGTCTTCTTTGACGTAGCGAAGGCGTTCGACAAGGTCTGGCACAACGGTTTGATTTACAAACTGTACACTCTCGGCGTGCCAGACAGTCTCGTGTTCATCATACGAGACTTCTTGTCTAACCGGTCCTTCCGCTACAGATTAGACGGCACGCTCTCGTCTTCACGTCCCATCCAGGCCGGAGTCCCTCAGGGCTCCGTCTTGTCGCCCCTTCTATTCGCGCTATACACTAGCGACATCCCAAAGCACGACAAAGTGCAATTATCCCTCTTCGCGGACGACACGGCACTCTACGTGTCGTGTCCAAACCGCAAAAGAATAGCTCCACTCCTACAATCCGCGACCGATGCATTAGGCAGATGGTTCCGCAAATGGGGTATCACTGTGAACCCCGACAAGAGCGCCGCCGTGCTCTTCAGGCGCGGCGGCCCCGAGGCCATAGATAGTGTCAAACTCTATGGCCAAGTCATCCCGTGGCAAAAGCACACCAAATTCTTAGGCGTCACTCTAGACGCAAACATGACATTTAGCACCCACATTAAGGCAGTCCGTAAGAAAGCCAGCTTTGTTCTGAGCCGGCTCTATTACCTTATTAACAGACGCAGTAAAATGTCCCTTAGAAATAAGGTGACACTTTACAAAACGGTGGTCCGTCCAATCCTCACGTATAGTAGTGTAGTTTTCGCGCATTGCGCTCCCAGCTCCATCCACAAGCTCCAGACGATTCAGTCGCGGTTCATGAGAACAGCGACTGGAGCGCCCTGGTTCGTGCGTAACGTGGACCTACATAGGGACTTAGAACTCCCCACCATAGCCCAATGGATGAAGCAAGCGTCTAAGCGCTACTTCGACAAGGCTAAAAACCACCCTAACCCATTGGTAACAAAGGCCATCGCATACGTCGCGAAACCAGATCCCACTCATCGTCGTAGGCGGCCGAGACATGTCTTGGACGACTCCGACGATGATATTACCAAAGCTAACGCACGGCTAGACTCGGCGATTGAAGCCCAACGTCGAACAAACCGCGACACCGCACACACCACAGCAGAAAGCGTACACCGTCTTCACCGGCGAAGACGAGGTCCCTTGTTCCGCGTTCCCGCGCCCACCCGGGTGAGCGCCCGTCCGATTAGGGCCCTTCTGGCCTCCTCCACTCAAGCGACAGCTCAAGTTGAGGTTCGTGGTCCCCGTCAAGGGGGGACGCCCTTGTGCATGTCGCTACCAGGGTGAACCTTCAGTTCACCCCCGCGTCCGCGTTAAAATGTAGAAGCCCTTCTGGCTAACATTGAGAAACACCATACAAAAAAAAAAAAAAAAAAAATTGATCAGGGCCAGTCAGTCAGCAAACAGGGAATAGGGAGCACGGTTTATAAGTTGTTTGCTTATCAATATTATTATGTTTTAATTATAATAATATTTTAGTGTTCCCTTATGTTTTCTTTCCTTTTGTGTGTGTTTGCTTTGTTTCTATTTTATTAGTTTAATATTGTATTCTGACTGTAAGTTGTAAATATTTGTGTAAATATAATTTTGTGTGTTTTTTAAAATTAAAGTCGATTATTAAAGTGAATTTTTAGTTTTATTTATTTTCTTTAATACGCGGCAACACGCTATAATATTATGTTAATAAATTTGTGTTTAGTTTGTAAGTTGATTGTTACAATGGGGCTGCCATGAACATTCGTTCAAAAGCCTTGAAATAAATGATTTAAAAAAAAAGATAAACTAGTGAACTTTAATAGGTGAATACATCAACAACTACGTACAAATTAAAAGAAAAACAAGAGCTAATCCTAGTATTACATTCACAGATACCCTACGGAAGGACGCAGGAATCGCTTCAAAGCCCTTAGAAGAGGAGAGCCAAACGAGCCTTCCCAAGGAATCCGCCGGACCGTCTCAGAGAGGGACCATCCTGCCTCACCCCATCCAAAGGTTGAGTCCAGGCACACCCAGAAGTGATGAAACCTTTGAAGACGAACTAGAGGAGGATCCTCAACAAACCGAACTATCTAAAAAAATTTCCTGCTCTTCCTAGGACACACTGCCCAAAAACATTGTTTATTGGGAACCTCCAATACTCCTACTTAAATAGTCTCTATACAACTGACAGAACCTCTTATCCACGAAAATGGAATCATCTAAAGAATACGGACCCCGAACAAGCATGGCACTCCCTCAATCAGACGATGATACTCTTTCTTAATTCAAGATGGGAAAAGCAAGGACTCAAAATCGGTACAGAAGAAACTCCCGTTGATGCCATGAGTTACCATGATTTAAAATCCTCAATCATAAAAACGATAACCGAAATCCAAACCACGACAAGCAATCAGTCAACACCAGCCTCTTCAACCGGTCCTCCTCTAAACCTAGGCTCCGAATCAGTGGCAAGACTCGAGAAGGGGATCCACAGAATGGAAGAGGCGATTCGAGTTCTCACCTCTCATACGACGAAAGTCACTGGGAGAGAAGTCGCAGCGCCCGCACCAATAACGACATCTCAGCCTCACCTATCCAATGCACCGTCCACGTCAAAATCTCATCAACAAGTCTCAGATTCAGACAGCGACGAAGAGATCCTCGTAGAATAACTCCTCCAAGTATAAGTGGAGAATATGCAGTGTCAAACATCCACTCAAAAACGTAAAACGCAATGAAAAATTCGAATTAATTAGGTATGTAATATTCAATAAAAAAGTAAAAAAGTCGACCGCAGGAAGTATTTTCGCGCAAAAGTAGACCGGTCAAAAGTTTGGCCACCCCTGGCATAAAGTAATATGAAATATCGACACGTACGTAAGGGTGTGTTTCGCGTACTCTTGCACTTTCCTAATGCTTATGTTGTCAATGGTATGTATGTAATATAATAAATGAATATTATAAATGTGTGTACTCTTATTTTGTGTTTAATCCCGTAAGTTCCCGCGAGCCATCAATTTTGGTTCGCTGCATGATCGATGAGTGAAACAAAATACTTCATTTGTGTCGCAAAAACACTATTTTTTGTTTTAATTTCGGTAAGTATGAGATTCCTATTTATTGCGCACTCAACTAAGTTTACGATGTTTATAAAACAATAGGCAGATTGACCGCACGGAACAATAGTGAGAAGCCGGCTAGGTAGATATGTGTGCATCACAGCTCTATAAAAACACGTTATCTCGGTGTGCGTTAGGGTTACCAGATAATAACAAAATTACCCAGAACATGTACGAAAATGATAAAATAAGAGATATTTTGATACAACTGCAAACCCAATTCAGTGATAGATTTGATGATTTTGAGATAGTTTCGAGCAAACTAAAGATTTTTGCAAACCTTTTTTCATGTGATATTGAGAATGTACCGAATCATTTACAAACGTGTTTGATCTCCAGTCAAATAATGCCTCAAAAGCTTTTTTATGGCATCAATGATCTAGTAAAATTTTATGGCAGCTTGCCATCAGATTTTGACGAATTGAAAAGGTTTGCTCAGCAGTTCATTACAATTTTTTGTAGCGCTTATACATGCCAACAAACTTTTTCAATTGTCAATTATAGAAAAAATAAATATACTTCTCGTCTCACAGATGAACATTTGAGAGTTATTCTACGAATTGCAACTACAAATATGACTGCTAACATACAAGAAATAGCCTCCCAAATACAACCTCAGGCATCACACTGTACTTTGTATAAATTTATTTGCCTACAAATTTAGTATATACTTTGTAGTTATTTTTCAAGATACTTTTAAGTGTACGAATCAAACTAAACTTGTTTTGAAAATTTTCAATAGGATTTTTATTTTTTCTGTGGGATGTTACTTATCTTACATAGGTAGTACGGGTTCCTGGGGTTAATATCACAAGTGCAGCCCGCCTTTTTATTTTGTCTACTTGTGGCCTTTGCCTGCCAAAAGGTTGCCGACCGCTGGTTTAAATATAATTTTGAGTGAGAATTATTCAAGGTAAGAATACAAATTTACTATATTATTAAAATTATGTGTGTAGCTTTAGTTTTCTGGTAACAAATCAAACTATGCGGCGTCTTATTTTTTTTTTTTTTTTAAATTAGGTTCACCAAACTGGACATAGCACTACAAAAATAGATATGGTTATTCTATGATACATCACAAGTAATAGGTGCTAGACCTTCTAGAGGTGAACACAGCCTGCAATAATGTACGCGAATACATATAATTACATTGTTACAATATTAACATAATTTAAAAAAATAACATTATGGAACAATTTAAATACAATATTTATGTAATTTTGGAAACTAATTTTTTAAATGAATTTAGGGATGCGCTAAATATATCGACGTTATTACATACTATTTCGTTGTAAGCTGAACACATGCGGTGCAATGACGAGTGTTGAGCGTAGTTAGTACGACAAAAGGGAAGACTAAACGTTTTCATGTTAGTGGGACGGCTGAATGGCCTTGGTACATGTATGCTAATTTTTCCCAATAATTGAGAATTATCTATTTTACCATTTATAATTTTGTATAGAAGCACGATATCAGAAAGGGTCCGTCTGCTTTCAAGCGACTTCATTTTAAAATGCATAAGTCTAGAGGAATAGGACGTTAGGTTACGGCAAAGGTTGTGAGCGAAAGTTAGGTGGTACAGGAATTGTTTCTGTATCCGTTCCAACCGCTGTATGTGTACGGCATAAGTAGGATTCCACACCGGGCTACAGTATTCGAGGAGAGATCGTACGTAGCAATTAAAAAGCAATACTGGTACTTCAGAGTCATTAAAGAATTTGGTCTGTCTAATGATGAATCCCGAAAGGCGTGCGGCCCTTGTTGCTACCGAGTCTATGTGCTCGCGAAAGTCGACTTTTCTGTCCACCACAACACCGAGATCGCGGATGTTCGTGACTTCACCGATTGGAATGTTATCGATAGAGTAAGTTACATGAAGTGGATTTCGTTTTCTTGTGAATTTCATATGATAACACTTAGATACGTTAAGGAACATGTTATTTTTTGCGCACCATAATGTAATGCTGTTGATATCGTTTTGTAATGCTAAAGTATCTTCATGGTTTTTTATTATCCTATACAATTTGAGATCGTCGGCGAACATTTGGTACTTAGACGTAATGTTGGCACCTAGGTCGTTAACGTATAGTAGAAAAAAGAGAGGACCGAGGTGAGAGCCTTGAGGTACACCTGAGGGTACTGGTCGAGCGACTGACTTGTAACCTCTGAGTATAACTAATTGGGACCTATTACGAAGATATGATTCGCACCATCTGAGCAGAGAGCCGCAAATACCTGCGTGGTACAACTTTTGGACAAGAAGGCTATGATCAACCATGTCAAATGCCTTGGAGAAATCTGTATAGATAGCATGAATTTCATTTTGTTTTTCGAGCTCTTCATTGATGTCGCTGACGTATTCCAAAAGGTTAGACATGGTTGAACGCCCTGGAAGAAAACCGTGTTGACAGGGGTCAAACAAAGGTTTGAGATGAAAATAAAATCTGTTGTAAATTATGGATTCGAACAGTTTACCCATGGCTGACAGTATTGATATCGGCCTATAATTCTTAACATCACTCTGATCACCTTTTTTGTGTATTGGAGTGATGTGGGCAATTTTCCATTTAGTCGGAAAATGGCCGAGGGAGATAGATTTATTGTAGATGTGGTACAGAGGCTTTGTGAGTTGCGCAGAACAAGTTTTTAAGAACAGGGGAGCGATTCCGTCTGGGCCTGGTCCCTTGTTAATGTCTATTCGTTGAAGTGATTTGTAGATTTCAGTTTCAGAGATGTTGCAAGAGCTGAGAGATCCATTGTTAGTGAAAGGTGTCATAGCGAAATCTACTGAGTGGGGTGCAAGTTTACTATTGTATATGGAGTGGAAGTATTCGGAAAAGAGATTACAGATATTGTCCCCGCCTTGAACGTTTCGGTCATGAAGATACATTTCATCAGGAATGTCCCTACTATTTGATCTTAAGGATTTTATAAAGGACCAGAAGTATTTTGGGTCTTTTTTTATTTGAGCCTTAGCCTCAGATTTAAGTCTATTGATACATGTCAGTAGCATTTTTTGGCAACGGCCACGTAACATTTGAAAAGTAACCAGGTCCATTGGATTAGAGTATTTTTTGTACCTGTTGTGATACTTTGACTTTTCGTTTAGGCATTTAATTAATGACCGACTGAACCAAAAGGGATAGTTCTTGTTATTTTTTGGTCGTAAGGGCGTGTATTGTGTTATTATGGGAGTTATAATACTATAGAATGTATCAACTGTTTCGTCTACTGTTTGTTTAGATTCAAAATAGCTATCCCAACATATTTTATCTAATTCCTCTTTGATTTTGTTGTAGTCTGCCTTAGAAAAATTGAGGCTAGGAAACTTATTAATTTTGGGTGGTTTGTAATTTTTA
Organism: Colias croceus; assembly: GCF_905220415.1. Lineage (NCBI taxonomy): Eukaryota > Metazoa > Arthropoda > Insecta > Lepidoptera > Pieridae > Colias > Colias croceus. The sequence continues at coordinate 9,086,491 of NC_059552.1, read as the reverse complement.
AGTTTGATATGTATGTCTAAAGGAGGGTGATGATTATCAATTTTTACAAGGGGGAATGGATTGATCATAACTTGAGATGAGTCTTCTGCGTTAGTGACAATCAGATCAAGCGTGCGGTCATTAATGTTTGTGACAGGATTTATTTGGTGGAGACTATTGAATGAAAGGGTGTCAATTAGCAGATTGTCGATTGGATTTGACGAGCAGATAGGGACTAGATCTTTGTTTGTATCTAATTTCCATTGGATGTGAGGCAGATTAAAATCACCCGCCAACAAGATCACCGATTTCTTCGGTAGTTTATGCTGAACAATATTGTTTAAGTTTGAGGTGAAGTTTTTTAAATTAGTGAAAGAGATAGGAGGAGGGAGGTATACAGCGCAAATAAATAGGGGGACGATGGAATTGCCTTGTTTCAGCTTAACAGCTAGCCATAGGTCTTCGGTTGAGGATTCCCATTGCAGCTTACGAATTGGCTGGAACTTATTTAGGACAGCTACAAGTACACCACCTCCAGAGATTTTCTTAGAATCAGAGGAGCTTCGGTCCCTTCTGAATACCGTGTATCTATTGTCAAAAAGTTCGCGATCGAAAACCGAGTCATTCAGCCAAGTCTCCGTGAAAATAACAATGTCAGCATTTTGTTTTAAAACATTTGTAAAAAGTTCTTCTGTTTTAGTCCGAAGACCTCTTACATTTTGGTATGTAATTTTAATTTTAGTACAATCGTTTATAACCATTCAGCAAAAAACTAATCGAATTTAAGGGAATTCAGAAAGTCTAAATCCTTAACCACAAAGCTTTTTGACGTTATGTCCTTCCTCATATGAATACGGCCGTTTCTAACCCACACAAATTGAACGTTTTTGTCCTTGGACACTTTACGAGCCGCTGCGTGTAATTGTTTGTTTGTAGGTGATAGATGTTCACAAACGTACACAGGTTTCTGTTCCCCGGCGAGGCCCAAATGAGATGAGTTAAGTTTATTGTCCTGATGAGTCCTGTTGAACGTCTTAACGGCTGCAAGTATTTTATCCCGAACCAGAGGACTGGGGAGTTTGACTATAATCGATCTAGGTCGGTTTGATGTTTGGTTGATTTTTGCAACACGATGATAGTTTATTAACTCGTTTTCCGGTAGCACGCAGCCCACTGTAGCAACAAGCTGCTGGATAGTTGTTTTAAGGTTTTCTGCTTTAAATTCTGGAACGTTCTGAATTTCTAGATTACAATCTCTCGATTGTTGTTCAAGTTGATTCAGCTTAGCGCTCAAATCAGTTACTTGTGATCGTAATGAAGAGTTCTCCAATTCCAAAATTCCTATCTTCTTGGTCTTTACGTCCAGGTCAGCTTTGAGCTCGTCGCACTTCGATGACATGAAATTTACACTATCTGCCAGCTCCTGTATTATACTGCGTGTGCCAGAGTTTTCCTCAGCAAAATCTCGCCTTATATCTCTGAGAAGACGCGATAAAGATTCATCGAGTTTTTTGTCGATGTACTGTTTGAGGTCTTCGCAATCAGCAGCGGGTGAGATCGGTCCTACTGGATGGTGAGGAGAATTGGAGTTACCACCCCGTTTGTCTGTAGATTTACACTCTGAGCACTTCCAATTGGCCTTGTAGGATTTCGATTCTTTAGAAAAGTTATCTGCAGGAATGCCCAGGCACTGGAAATGGTACGTGGAATTGCACTTGGAACAAATTTTAAGATCGTTTATCTTAACTTGCTTGTTACACTTACTACATATATTCATTGTTTTTAATTTCCCGTAATCTTGGTAAATTTTCTGAAGCTGGCAACTCTACGTCTTATCAAAAATGAAGTTTGACGTTGTCAATTGATTTTGACATATAAAATCTTGGTTGATTGCGGGTATTTAGCGCTGTGCGTTGTTTGAGGGTATAAAATTCGGTATTGTATTTTGCTATTTCTAGTTGATAAAATGAAAGTAAAGTTGAGATAACAATACCACAGCTTCCTTGTGAGATATATTTCACAAATCACACACTATAAACTTAATACTGATAGAATTTTAATAATAATTTTAAGTTATTGTACGAGCGTATTTATCAAGGTAAAATGTTGCCACCACACACTTGACATTACAAAACTTTGACGAATAGAGGCTTTTTAGGTTATGTCCAACCATATATTGATTCACGATTGATAACATGTGTTACTATTGTGTAGTACTCACTAGAGAATCTAAAGTTAATAATTAACTTTTTTACATAAAGAGAACCCACTTCAAAAACTATCATGTTTCGGAATTTCGTGCTTTAGTTGTGTTGATATTTTATAGTGCCTTGCCACCGACTTCCGAAATTTTAAAGTTATTGGTTTATTAACCCTTAACTACCTATCTGGAGGCTCCCAGACTCCATCAAGGCTATTTTTGTTTATAATTTTGCACGTAGGCATCTTTGCCCTTCGCGCGTCTGTGTACCTTTTCCCCGCTACCCACAGTACAACTTTACTTAATTGTGGAAGGAAATTCACATGCTAAACTTGATGCTGGAAATGTTCATTCCTTTATTTGGACGGAAGACCTTGCTGGGAAAGGAGCAAACGAAATATCTTCCTGTATTTATTATTATTTAAATCATGCAAATCTCACCGGGTTCAAACGCGTGCGCCTCGTGGCTGGCGGTTGCGGAGGTAAAAATAAAAATTCGATTGTTCTTGGTATGGTAGCTAAATAGCTCCACCAAATAACAAAACCGAACTGGAACTTGTATTTCCTGTAACCGGGCACAGTTTTACCACCAGATAGTGTGTTCGCTCTCACTGAGAGGAAAATAAAACGTGTAGAAACGCCAACTAATCCTGAGGCTTACATTGAAATTATGGCATCTAATGCTACTGTTCATCGATTTATTTATTTTTTTCCTCTGTCTTAGATTCTACTGATCCAGATGAGTCAGCAACCAACCTAGTTAACACCTTATCCTCTATAATTACTTCTCATAGCCGCACTATCCCTTGTAAAAAACGCATAATAAAACCCGGGATTACACCCGGTCTTCTAAAATGTATTCGCGACAGAGATAAACTTTATCGCAAATTTAAGAAACACCCAGAAAATATTCTCAACAAATTGATATTCATCCGTTACCGTACTTTCTGTAATAATATTTTAAAGAAAATTAAACGAGAATTCGAACAAAGTAGGTTCCAGAAAATCAGAAAGAACCCCAGGGCTGCGTGGAATGTCATAAAGGAAATATCCGGACTAAAAAGAAAGGATTCTAATGCAAGTGATTCCTATAGTTATCCCAGTCTATCCATCAATTCAGTCAATAATTACTTTGCGAATATGGGTAAGGATATGGCTCATAAAATTATTGAAAATTCTCGATCAGGTGGAATTACGACGCCTGGAGCTGGAGGAAACCAGGTTTAGACAGCAGCACGAGCGTGAATTGCTAGCGTTGGAGGTTGAGCATGAACGCAACCAAGTTTATAATAGACTAGTAGACGTCGCTCAAGCCTGGCTTGACTACTATCGGACTAGAGACAACACTGAACCACTGAACATTGAATAGTTACTCAGTCTCAGTGGTTAGATAGATTTGTTTATTTGCTTTATAAGCACGTACACGTTTTTATAAATGTAAAACAAAACTATATCAAGACAATTTTTTGTTAAGATATTGTCGTGTTAATGAACCTAAAAAATTCCAAATACCTAATAAGAGAAAGTTGACCATTAAATACAATATCCCTATCAACGGCGGTGGTCAAAAACCTGTGTGTCAAAAAACATTTTTGGACGTCTTACAGATAAAAAAGATCGTGTTCAGGGGGTGATGAACCTTTTTTATTCTAAAAGTTCGTCATTAAAAGAAAATAGAGGAGGAGACCGAAAAAGTGCAAAATTTGAAGCGAAAAGTTTTTTTGAAAAGTTTAAAGGTACCTATTGAAAGTCACTATTGTAGATCGCAAACAAGCAGAATATGTCTGCCGTCAGGATTAAATATCCGAAAGATGTGGCGAATGTACAACCAAAAGAGAGATGGGTATTTAAAAGTCATTAAAATATTTCATCATGTTGGTATGCGATTTACAAAAGCTGCGCGTGTGTGTGTCGTTGGTACTATCCCCATTAGACGTTTTTCTGAGAAGCTGATCGATAACGTTGCTGGCGATATATTATGTTCTGTGTGTGATCAAAGTGATCTCGTAACTATGTCTTCGCAGTTCGCATTTATCAGGTGAGCTAACTACTCTTACTTTTAATTCAATCGAGAATGTTGCTATGAATCGCTACTGTGATAGGCATGTGGATAAGCTGAAGCTTGCAAATTCGCAGTATAATCGCTTTATTGGAGATGATGTTTTTAAGAGTTCCTCCAATTAATATTAACGATGGGAAGGAGTATGACGTGTTTATGTCACAGTATAAAGATGCTATTGAGCAGTGCGGTCATGAAATGTCCACAATAAAAACATCGCTGGCGTATGGTCGTGCGGAGTTTCGTCAAACTCATGCGATATATGGGCGATACATACGTAAAGACCAAGTGATGGTGTATAGTTCCGAGAAACCGAGAAAGGTTGAAGACGTTCGCGAATACATTATGTCTATGCGTTCGGTTATGTGTTCTAAAGTCGCACGGGGGTATTCACTGGAATTGGCGAAAATTATTCTTTTTTGGAAGTCATTATGATGGTGATGTACATATCATGATGGTTATGACATACGTGACGGAAGAGTTGTGTTCAAGAAAAAATCGGACATTAGGGGAAAGGGTGGTGTGATTATCGTTAGGAATTTAAAGTCATTCTTACTCCCCAGTGAAATGAATGGCGTTGGACTCACATTGGACGTAATTGTAATACAGACGCCATTATCCTTTCGGAGTATGTCAACGTTAATGCAGGCTGAGCTTCTCAGCTTAAGTTGGCTGCCTTGGTGGGATTATCATGAAGAAGATCCTAATATGCGTGAATAAAAAATAAAATAAAAAAATTAAATTAGTTATTTTCGAAAAATTGTAAATACTTCCTACAACTTTGGTTTTGGTTCTCCCAGAACAGATGTATGTTCAACGTGCATTTCGTTACAAGAATGCCTAAAAATTGAAAAGGACCCGATAAAGAAAAATGAGTTGATAGTAGAGAAGAGGATCTACCGGCTTTTTAGTACAAAGCATTTTATAATATTCTAAAAGAGGATGATGAAAGCATCAAAACAACATTTGATTGCCAAAAAAAAAACAACCACAAAAACAAACACACAACACCGTTTACTGCCGGACATGAAAGCTATGACTACAACTCCAAAGCGTAAATTTAAAATAGATGTACTTAGTTTGGCCGGAAATTTTTTGGAAGAAAATGAATGTGAAAATACTCGTGCTTCTTAATTTTACAGGACGTGAGATAAAAGTGATTCTCCATTCAACAGACCGCTTTCAATCACAACATTCATCAATAGACGCACCACATACTATTACGTCACGTCAAACACAAATGAATGTAAGTGGTGATTCGCCGTTGAACAGACCGCTTTCTCAACAAGAACAACATTCATCAATAGACGCACCACATACTATTACGTCACGTCAAACACAAATGAATGAAAGTGGTGATTCGCCGTTGAACAGACCGCTTTCTCAACAATCACAACATTCATCAGTAGACGCACCACATACTATTACGTCACGTCAAACACAAATGAATGTAAGTGGTGATTCGCCGTTGAACAGACCGCTTTCTCAACAATCACAACATTCATCAATAGTCACGGCGCATTAGTCATCATCAAATAAATACACGGGAGATTTATCCAAATACAGGGTGTCCGTCGGCAGATTTTACACTTTGAATTGCGTTTACGGCGACTAATAATACGGAAGGAAGGGGAGAGCGGTATCATTCGACGCGCCAGCGTTGCGGATTATTTAGTAGCCATGAGTACTAGGACAGGAGCACACCGCGCTTTTGCGGTTAAGGCGTATTTCGCGTCGTTTTTGTTCACGCTATGAAATCCGACGAATTAACGATGGACCATCAAAACAATTAATATGGTCGGTCGGTCGGTGGTGGTACAGAAGTTTAGTAGTTCTGGCTCACTTAAAAAAGAGGCTCGGCCTAGACCTTCAACGTCTGTTACTACGCCTGAAAACGTGGAACTTGTGAGTTGTGAGAAGGGAAATTTTGCATAATCCGCGTAAGTCTATTCGGAAGATTGCGGTATCAACGGGCTTGAAAAAGACGTCAGTACATAAAATTATCCGAAAAAAATTAAAGTTCCAACCATACAAGCTTCAAATCACGCAGCAGCTGAAAGAAGATGACTACGTAAAAAGGCAGAATTATGCTAAGGTCTTTGGAACGAATTTTTTTTATAATTATAAATTTGGAACGAACGAACGATGTGGCGCATTTTCACATATCAATAAACAAAATATGCGATATTGGAGTGCAAGCAATCCGAAAAAAGTTCACGAAAAGCCCCTTCACAGTCTAAAGACCAAAGTTTGGTGCGCCATATCTGGTAATGGCATAATTGGACCTTATTTTTTCGGTAGAGGTGAAACTGTCAATGCCGAACGTTACTGCGCAATGCCGGACAACTTTTTTTATACCCAGTATCGTATAACTTGATGTACATAACATAAAAGTTAAACATAGCTTGATTTTTGCCATGAAAGATATACAGTGTGTCCAAAAGAGTAGTGACTATATTTTAAGGTCGGATTCTATTAACAATTTTATCGATAAAAACACCCCATATTGGGGGTGCTAACCTCACCCCCTCCAAGACAGAGCTGTTTAAAAAATTTTAGTAGAGTTTTTTGCCTTTTTCTATTAAAGTACCCAAATTACGAGTTCTAGACATCCTACAGACCTGATTTTTTTACTTTTCAATAGGTAATTAGATATTCTACTAAAATTAATACTAAAATAATTGATATTGAATTGTTTCGAATCAGTAATTAAATGACAAAAAAATACATTAATTTTAATACAATTTTTGGTTTTCTTAAATTATTACAAAAACTAGCTGCTTGAGATATCATTTTTTTTTATTTTCTTGATAGGTTTTGAGTTTATCTACAAATTAGTGTTTTAATTTCTACTTAGGGCCGATTTTTCAAGAGCCAGATAAAACGTCAGATAACAGTTCAATAACTTTATCTGAGATTTTAAGGAACGATTAAAGAGTTTCAATTTTTCAAAGCTCAGTTATAGTCCAGTTAGTTACCTGACCGATTTTTGTGACTAGCTTCACATTACAACTGCGAGAACGAGACGCGCTTATGTGCGTTTACAGATTTTAGAAAGAGACACACAACTTTCAACGTAATGACAACGGTTGTCACAATAACACGGAAATCATAACTTTAAACCTTGTCGGCTTGTCTCCGTGTTTTTATTTTCTTTTCGTTAAAGTATCTTCTATTCTGTGTTATGTGTATGTGTCTTCTGTGTTCTAATTATGGAAAATATCGCAAAACGTGAACGTTCCACGAATTTCAACAAAAGCGAAGTGAGATTGTTAACCGAATTGGTGGCAAAACATCGCTCAATAATCGAAAACAAGCAGACCGACGCGGTAACTAATAAAGAGAAGGAAGCAGCGTGGAATAAAATTAGTTTGTTATTTAATGCCGCTACAGGCTTTACAGCGAGAAGTACTAAGAGCTTAAAGCTAAAATATGAGAGCGTTAAAAAAGAAACGAAGAAAACGATGGCAAAACATCGACAAGAGCTCTATAAAACTAGTGGTGGGCCGTCTTCAGCCCCAGATTTTACGGATATTGAGGAGAAGGTTATGGCGATATGTTCCAATATCACTGGGCTAGATGCTCGCAATGACAGTGACAAAATTCCAGGTATGAAGTCCAAAGTTTTCAGTTATTTTAAAAAATAACAATAATTCATGATACTATTGGGCAGTGATGTTGTGTCGATAAAACAAAAAGTAATAATGCGCTACATATTTCTTCAACATCTTTTCATAAGTTTCTTTATATTTTGTTGTTTTATTTTTCAGAAACAAAACTGAAAGAGACTGTTAAAGTTATCCCGGAAGCATTGTCGTTGCAAACTTTAGAAAATAACATAGTAGTAGTACCATGTGATGACTATAATCCTTGTATTTTAGGTGAAGTATATCATTCAATATTAATTATATTTATTTTATGTCCACTTATTATTAAACAATGTGTATTTAATCCCTGCCTGCTGAACCAAATAGATTGTGGGTTTGATTTTTACTCTAAACCAAGATTTATGAACAGACACAAGGATTCTTGATTTTTCCATTCTTACTGAATGTTCAATCTACATGTACCTTTAATGTAAAAGGGTCGATCAACTTTTATTGGTCCGACGGTACACGCATCATGTCCCTGAACGATAATTAATAAACATGAAATCATAAAGAGTTAAATTGGTTTTAATTATATTCCTTTTAATATTTTCTAACATTATTGTGAACAATATTTTACTTGTTTTATTAATTTGTACGTAGTTTCGTGGTTGTCCAACAGACTGAATGCAATTTTCCAGTACTATCACATTTGTCCCCAAGCCACTATGCATTAACAAACTTCGCATCACAAACACATACTATCACGACCATATATACCAGAGTGTATTGTTTTATATTGTTTCAGTACATAATTATTGACATAAAAACATACAAATAATTTTTTTTTATTGGATATAATACGATTTTCAGGCATTTTACTTTTGTCCCCATAAATCATCTACATGCCACAGGTCTCACAGACAACCGTCAAGTATTTTAAGTTATTACAACTCGCATTAGACCCTTTCGCAAGCGCTCAGAGCAGGTAGCTGACCTTAGCGCCGAGACAAATGTCAAAACGCCAAGGAATAGAATACGCTATCGATAGAAATTGACATAAGCGTACGATGTTTTGCCTAAGGATTCGGTCACCCTACCAACGACAATGACGACCACGAACAAAATTTTCAACCAGTCGCAATTAAATAAAATTGTGCAAAACATAATTAAAATGACATTTAAGAATTTCCTGTCGTATTGGTGTTTGGAAACATTTTTTTTGAGATCAATGAATAAACAAACAGGTTTTTCATAGAAACGGAGGCTCCTAGAAAAACATGTATTTAAGATTTTTTATAGATAATTAGATGATCTACAATTTTGGTTCAGGTGATTGTATGATAAACTTATCGTCTCAGCGAAAATCGCAAAAAAACCCTATTTTTTTATTAATTGACCTCGAAATTTTTTATTTCCGAGTACTAGAATGACGAGAGATTTAAATATTGATTTTGAACAAATTTCGGCAAGATTGAAATTTTGGTCGTGGTCGTCTTCGTCGTTGGTAGTGTGACCGAACCATTACCAAAATGTCATGAGCTTATGTCAATAATTAGCGTTAGCAGTTTCTATTCCATGGCGTTACGTACGTTTGTCTAAAGGCCCTTATTCGTAGAAAAAAAGTTTATTGTGTGAGTAGGTACATCGTGCTCAGCGGGGACTTGGGACGAGGAGTGCGTTTAGTCTGTGTTTGTCAGTCTACTGAAACTACTGTGTATTTCGTGAACGCGCGCCGTTACCCTTTCTTGTTAAACGTTATTGTTGACTGTTTTTGTTATTACCCGATTGTTAATTGTTTGTTGGACTGTTATTTGTTACTCGTAATGCCGCGAGGAGGCTTCGAATATTCTAGTTCAGAAATTGCGGATATTCACTTTATTTACGGTTTTTGTAACGGCAGCGCACATGCTGCTGTGCAAGAGTATGCAAGACGATTTCCAGGAAAACGCACGCCTCACAGACGTACATTTATTAATTATTTTAGATTAGCTGAACTAGGTATCCGCCAACCACCAGTGGAAGTCCCTGCACGTTTGCAAGACGACAGACTCGACAAACATGAGGCAGTCATGAATGCAATAGAGAGAGACCCACGCTTAAGCGTACGGAGAACCAGCGTACGGCTACAAATACCTAAAAGCACCGTGTGGCTAACATTAAAATTAAACGGATTACATCCATACCATTTCAGGAGGGTACAAGACTTACTAGAAGTTGACAATCGTACACGATCTGTATTTTGTGCATGGTTTTTGAGAAAAACAAGGCAAAATCCGCAGTTTTATCAAAGAATACAATGGACTGATGAAGCCAAATTTACACGCACGGGGATAACAAATTACCGTAATCTCCACGTATGGGCTGAAGAAAATCCGCATGTTGTTCGGCCATCAACTTTTCAACACGAGTTTGCGGTGAATGTCTGGGCAGGTATGATAGACGATTACCTCAAATGGTGAAAGATTTCTGCAATTTTTGCAAAATGAATTTACTTCTGCCTTAGAAGAATTGCCGTTACGGTATCGCCGCCACATGTGGCTTCTGCTGGATGGAGCACCAGCTCATTTTGCAAGAAACGTACATATACGTACGTATATATAGCTAAAGTACTTTCTATACCAATCAAAACCGAAAATTTGGAATTAGGCATTTCGTTCTTACACGGATGGATACGTTTTTTTGAATGTCTCTTGCATCTGGCATACAGACTTCCCATCCAAAAAAAACAGGCACGGAAAAACAAGAAAGATGCCGCAGGAGTTTCAGGTAAAGAAGAGGTTGAAGAAACTAAGAAAAACATTCAGACCCAGTTTAGAGAAAGGCTAGGCTTATCCTTATTACGGGCTTCTCCCAAGAAGCCCGTAATAAGGATTTTAAAAAATTCAGAGAGCACCATTCTCAACAGTGCAGTCGCGAAAAATCTAACGCAGACATTTTTAACCTCTTGCTGTTATCATCAGATCAGAGAAAAATTATTAGTTTTTTTTAGAAAGATGATGTATCAAGAATGACTGCAGGAGAAAAGGAAACTGTTACACAAAATAAAATAAAAAAACAAAGACGTTATTATAAATATAAATTTATAAAATGAATGCCATAAAACCAAAAATATAAATTCAAAGACGTTATTTATTAGATACTATGAGAAACTTGCACAAAATATTTGAAGAAGAATACGAAACTGTTAGCTATTCTTTTTTTTTTTTTGTAAACAGCGGCCATTCTGGGTACTTATCCCAAATGTTGACGAAAGAGAAACTTGCTAATGTAAAATTCATACAAACGTAAGTAATTTGATTGAAGCGCTGAACAAAAGAAGAATAATTAAAGAAAAAGGCACCAAAGAGGTAATTAATCAAGTTTGCTGCCTAAATACGCAATGTCTGTTGCAAAAAAGGCTAAATTTAAGGATTTATTATCGGCTTGTGCTAACTACTTCTCAGAGAACATGATATCCTATTATATCCTATTTTATTAGTATTAGGACTAATAAAAAATAAAGGTACTCTCCAAAATCCTTACCAGAGAGAGTACGTGGTCATGATTCGAAATCATTACAATGCGCCAAAACACAGAATTTGTGAACCATGTCATGAACCAATTCTTCTACGCCGGAGACGTCTCAATTAACACAAATAATTATGCCCAAAAGTTTTTAACACACAACCAGCTTAAGCTCAAATCATGAGGTCGGGCTTGGGTTCCTACCAATCCAGAGGAAATGAGGCAATTTTTAGGCGTAATTATGGTTATGGGTTTGGTAAAACTGCCACATATAAATGTATTATTTATATAGTAGTATTTATCAAAATCAGTATGTGGCTTCAACCATGACGAGGGACCGATTTCTGCTACTATTGAAATTTTGGCACTTTAGTCAAGAGGATCCCGACGGTACAAATAAACTGGCTAAAATTAAAGATGTGTATTCAATGCTGCTGGAGAGGTTTCGAACTTTGTTAGTACCCGGAAAGTTTTTGATTATCGACGAGAGCATGATCCCATGGCGGGGACGGTTGAAATTTCGCCAGTATTTAAAAGGCAAGCCCCATAAAAACGGAGTTAAGCTGTATAAATTATGTACGCCAGATGGGTATACTTTCAATGTAAATATATATACTGGCAAGGGTGATAATGGGAGATAATAATTAAATCACGGTAAAGAGACGGTAAAGAGAAAAACGTATAGTAGCTTCGAAACTAAAAAAAGGCCAAATAATCGGTACAATGAATAAGAATGGGGTTCGAATCATAAAATGGGTAGACAAGAGGCCAGTTAATATGATTTCTACATGCCGAAATCATGATTTGACCATAAAAAATACCGGCAAAACAAGACGTGCTAGCGGAGAAGCAATTAAAAAACCTCAGTGTATTTTGAGCTACAATAACAATAAAAAAAGGTTATCGACATCAGTGATCAGATGTCATCTTATTACACAACCCTGAAGAGAGGAATCAAGTGGTATCGTAAAGTTATGCTTGAATTGCTATTTGGGACATCTTTGGTCAATAGCTGGGTGCTGTACAACATCAACCAGCCAAATCCAGTACCAAAAAAGGATTTCGTCGAAGCAATAATTGCTGCATATACCAAAAAGCCAATTACCAAAATGAACACAGGTAAGATTTGTTTATATTTTTTTTAATAGGGTCAATTATGAAATATCGAAATATTGCAGCTCAAGCTGCGGAAACACAAAAGACAGAAAGGTTATACCAAATGCTTTATTAATATTTAAATCCCAGTCGACATAAGGATTACCATAATGATATGAATAAGACGAATTTCATGAAGTGGGTGCAGGAAAAACTGATTCCTAATTTGCCGCCAAACAGTCTAATAGTTATGTACAATGCCCCTTATCACACAGTCAAGTTAAACTAGGCACCGACATCTAGCGAGGCGGGGGTGCGCTCGCGCCGCACCCCCGCCTCACCCCTTTTTATTGTGCCTCCCTGCGTCCGTCCGCCGGCGCCGTTCAGTCGTTTGCCTGCCTTTGCGCCTGACGATACGCTGTGTACGATACGATCCTCATTTGTGATATCTTCGACGATCTTTGCATTCTTTACGGACTTTCGAGTGCAATTACGATTTGGTTTTCTGACACGTACTTTGAATACTTTGGCTTTCACAACGGACTTTGAGTGCGATTACTATTTGGTTTTGTGATACGGAATTCGACAACTTTGGCTTTCTCAACGGACTTTTCGAACTCATTAATTTGGTGATATTATGTCTTTTTCATCAAGGGATTATGCTCTTATGCATTACTATTATGGCTATGCAAGAGGAAACGCTTCTGAAGCAGCCAGGTTGTACAGGGAGCAAGTACAAAATGGAGGTGGACCTCAGCCTGAAACTTGGCCTGATCATCGCATGATTTTAAGAGATCATAACTCTTACATGGAGGGACATCTACCAGGCACAAGATCCGGGCGTCCACGTGAAATGCACGACCCTGATACCGTCGAATCAGTGCTCGAGGAAGTGGCTAGAGATCCATCAGTTAGTGCAGTCTTTCCCAACGTGGGCGATAACGCCCCCTTGTGGGCGCTGCAGGCCTAAAGGGGGGCGGTAAGAGACCCAGAAAAAAAGGGGGCGTTGTGTAGGGCTTTGGGGTCGATTTATAATTTCATCTACCTAGCTAGGAAAACTCTTAGAAACCGACTGAGCTCTCGACTTCGAGAGTCGACATCTTGTGAACATCAACTAATATTAATTAAGATATAGCCCAAACTCGGTTCGATATAATAGAACGCGGGCAATCATGTTTTAACAAGTTTTTGTTAAATAATCCGATTTGTACATTCCTGTATCAATCGGCTGGTTCTATAATACTTGTTCTTGCTTGTCGAGTACGATTGGGCGTCGAATGAGATAAACGAGTTTATGCACGTTTGATGTCTTATTCCTGTTGGTGCGTGCTGCTTATGCAATCCTATAATTATAAACGACGTAAATTTATTTTATTTTCATTTGCCGTTTCGCGCATCATAGATAAGCAGTACTTGATTTCAACACTTACGTATTTCTCAAAACAAAACAATGTCGGAAGTTAAAAAGAAGAGACGGCAATACTCTGCGGAATATATTAAATTCGGATTTATTGGAAATCCCACAAACCCGTCGTCGCCTTTGTGTCTTCTATGTCTAAAAACATTTTCGAACGAAGCAATGAAGCCTTCAAGACTGCAAGATCATTTGAATAAAATGCATCCAGTTAAGAAAGACAAGAATGTAGCATATTTTCAAGACCTAGAGAAGAAGCATAATACTCAGCCAAGTGTATCAAAACTATTTTCGGCGGCTGCTAAGCAAGATGACGACGGACTTCGAGCTTCGTACAATATCTCTTTGTTAATTGCTCAAAAAGGCAAACCACACAACATCGGAGAAGAGTTAATTTTGCCAGCAATAAATGAAGTAATAACTACTGTGCTTCATAAATCGGCCGCAGATATTATCCGAAAAATTTCTTTGAGTAATAATTCTGTGCAAAGACGAATTGATGAAATGGCTGAAAACATTGAAGAATCATTGTGCAATTACTAGTAGTGCAAGTACTGTATAATTATGCAGGTAATACCCGATCTTCAGGAGTATGGACAGCCCCAAAGGTAATCAAAGAAGTATCATACCTTTTACTGAAAATCCTGGCCTTACACCTCATCTTCGCTTTAGCGTGTGTTACGAATCTCCTGCAGCTTTTTATAAACTAATGGTGTCGGATGAAATTTTTGTACTCATAGCTGACTGTACTAACAAATTTGCTCTAGAAAAAAATTGCACATAGCAATGAAAGTTCTAAGTTAGCACGGCTTCGTAAGTGGATTCCTAAACACTCCACTGAAATTAAGTTTTTTGGGTTACTATTGTTCATGGGTATTGTAAAACTTCCCAGAATAGCGGACTATTGGTCTAAAGACCCAATAATATGACAATCATATCCTCGAACGATTATGTCACGCAATCGTTTTGAGCTGCTGCTACAAATGTTGCATTTTTCTACCAAAGACGAACTTAATGTGGTCTCAGATTCTTGGTGGGTTCTTGTAATGGCCAAAATAAAAATCTATTATTAATAGTTTTGTATCAATACATGATTACACGTAAATTGTTTACATCCATTGAATACAAATTTCCAGACGTAGGTGACTTTTCTCGATTGTGACAGACTTTGGCATTTAAGAAAGCATGAGAAAATATTTAGGTACTCATAATCAGTACAGAAATAAAATTAAAAAGGCATCTAAAAATAACTCAATAATAGAAGATATGAACCATCATTTTTATGATTTCAACAAATTAAAAGATGATTTAGGAATTATAGTAACTAATACCAAACTTAAACTCATTGAGACAAAAAATTAACTTTAAAGTTCATGTTAAATGGATAGGCATTGAACATTGTGGTAGATATTTATATAAAACCAACTATGACCCCAACACACCATTTTTAGAAGTGTCTCTTGTGAAGAAAATTAATTTTATGTGTATAACATTAATTTTCTTCATGAAGCAAACAAAAAAACTTTCTTTAGAAGAAGTTATTCTAAAAAAAAAGAAGTGGGACAGGAATAATAATTCAAGTTCTAAAAAAATTGATAAACTCATTGGAGAAATGATTGAACTTCAAAATTTACCATTTAATTTTATTGAAGGGCTGATTTTCGTAGGTTGATGTAAGAAGTAGCACCAAGATATAATTTTAGAGGACGCAATTTTTTTACTGATTTTGTATGCAAAGGACTTATATGTATAGCAAAAATGATCAAAATTTTTTTTCGAGTCCTGTAGGGCATTTTCGCCAAAAATGTCTACAATCCAATTCACGGGATCCACAGATAAAAATTTCAAAAAACTCAGGATTTTATGATTTAGAAGTGTTGAATTAATTTTAAATAGTTTAGGATGACTTAAAATTTCTTGTTTTAATTTTACTTAAGAGAAAATTAAACCAAAGTTCCAAAATTTAATCCTGAAAACTGACATCTTACGGATTGCAGTACTGTCCCCTTTTCGAAATGTGATCTTTATTTAACAATTTCTCAGCAATTTCGCTATTTATTACTTACTGCAAACGTTTGAATTATTGTAATTTCGTTGTAGTTTTCAAGTGTAATAAACTCATAATACATTTTAATACAACAATTATATTATTTTAAATTAGTTTTACTCGTGTCGTAAATGGTAAATGCTCAATAATTTCGTTCGGTTTTTTTTCTACCTCCATAGTGTATCAATCGAATTTATTCGCCGAGCAGAACAAATCTGAAGGATGGTTGGACTTAAATAAAAAAGAACTAAAAGCCTTTATAGGTATTATTATAATCATGGGATATAATTAACTTCCTTCCATTGACCTTTATTGGTCATCTGATCCTGGTTTCCGCGTAGATGAAATTGCAGAAACGATGCCTGTGAAAATACTTAAAAAATATGCAATTGCATCGCATACATGTGACATGAGATCCTTCGAGTGCATGCATGGTAAATACAAGATGCAAGGACGTTAATATTTCACATGCCACCACAAGTGAGCAATTAAATAAAATGGTCACTTGGCTGCAATGGGAGACAGTTTTGCATAAGTAGTCAATCATATATTTTTTTTATATATTCTGTGGTATGAAATGTCAATATCAGCGGTGAAATGTCATCATTGTATGAATGTAAAATAAAATCTAGTGCCCACAAAATACAATTACTGCTACGCTTGTACCCGTAACAAAGTTTGAACAAAAAGTTCAAATAAAGGAGGATCTTTGTTTTCATAATGGCTGCTAAGAACATTCGTGATGCTGACATAATCCGTCTACTTGAAAACAGTGACCAATCGAGTTCCCAGGACGAAGATGCGCTGGTTTTTGAACGTGAGTCTGCACCAACTATTAATTATGAAACTGTAGACGTTATTAGAGACTTTATCGAGGAGGAGCTACGCCAAGAAGAACAGCAGTCTAATATGCCCATTCAAACAAATATATCCCTACAAGATCCTCGAGTAGAAAAGCAATGATTGTTTCAAGTAGATGACCTACCCCCAGAAAATTTTACAGGTTGGGATAATCTCTCTCGACAGTTTATTCACTTTGATATGAACACGGATGTATTCACTATATTCCGTCAAATTGTGAATGACAAAAAAAATATATTATTATTATTTATTCCTTTTCCCATTGTTCTGGGGAAAGGAGTTTTTCCTATTTAAAACGCGTAAAGAATTATCAAAGGTCTTCTGAGACAATCTCAAGAAAAAATGAATTCTCTAGCTCTTCTTTACATAGAAGCCGAGATAATGAACACCATAAACTATGATGATATTATTAATGCTTTTGCTATTAAAAAGGCCCGTAAAAAATGTATATCTTGATTTTTATTTCATTTTGCTCCTTCTTAATGACTAATTCTAATTTTATTTAACTATAAGGCCTTCTTTACTAAAAATGGAAAATTATTATTTTAGAAAGGTATGTAAATAAATACATGGGGCGGCGGAAATAAAGTAGCCTACACTCATAAAAAACATAAATCCGGCACTGCATGTGAACATAGAATGAAAAAAAAAATGAAAAGAGTAGGTACATACATATACGGGACAAGGCGTTTATTTCTCTATTGAAAACAGACGAACCTGGTGTAAAAATCTTAAGTTATGACTGCAAAAAAAATTTGGCTCCTACCTAACCTAAATTGCCTGATCAGTCATGTTATTACAGTAGACAGCTATATTTGTTTAACTTTACTATCGTAGAAGAAAGTTCAAAATGCACTTTGACGAAGAACAATGTGTTTGCTAATTTATAGACAGAAACACTTTTAAAAAAGACTCTAACACAATTAGTTCTGCTATGTATCATCACCTCAATAAAACTGACCTAAACGGCATTCATACATGCAGACTAATCGCCAACGGGTGCGGTGGACAAAATAAAAATAAAACTATGTTAGTTATGTGTTGTAAGTGGCTATTGGAACATCCAAAAACAATAAAAACCGTTGAATTAGTATTCCCAGTAACTGGTCACTCATATTTACCAGCAGATCGGGTATTTTGGAATACTGAAAAAAGATTTCGCAAATTGGAAACAGTCACCTCACCAAAGCAGTACATAGATATAATCACAGAACAAGCCACCCTTGTCAAAGTTGGAGATGATTTTCTAGTGTACGATTTCAAAGGAGCATCAGAAAGTATTGTATAGGCGCCTGGGCAATGGAAGATAAACTTTTCGCAGTGCAAGCGATTTTTCTTAAGACGTTCCTTTGGAAAGTCGTTGTGATGATAATGTTTTAGTAAATCGTGAACTTTTTTATAAAACAAAAACGGACCAATACGAAAATATCTGCAAAAAAGATAAAACCATAAGAATGTTGTAAATGGAAAATCATATTGTGAACAAAGGTGTTGAGGTAAAACATTTGAAGTTACGGGACGTCAATTCCCTCTTGGAAAAGCATTACGGTCAAAACTGGAAAAGCCAGGACGGAGTAGACTTAACTTTTATTCTAAAGTTTTGGATAGGCATCAGAATATTCAGGAAATTCAGGATTCAGAAGAAAATACGGAAATTTGTGAACCGCAAGAAGAATCACCACTTTTAGTCGTTTAAGTTTTAAATTTTGTCATAATAATAAATATTATAAGTTGATTTTTAGACCTTAGTTTTCAGTTATATTAACTTAATAAATAAAACTATTTTTAAAATCCTTATTTTATTGTATTGGTCCCTGTTTTATGAGTTGGTAACAAAAATGGTAAAGTCCTCCGTGTTTGGTAACAAAACAATATATTATGTCCACCAGTTAGAAACAAAAGTGGTAATGTCCATCATTAAATCAATATTTTGTATAGCATAGACAAAAAAGTTGAAATAGGATAGAGAATCCTTAAAGGAAGTTAAAAAATCATTTGTAGAAAAAACCATTATTCAGAGTCAAAAATAATCGTTTTTATCCCTTTCTCAAATTTATCATGGACGTAACCAACTTTGTTTTCATACCCCTGATATGTCATTTATAAAAATAAAATTGACCACGGAATATCAAGAAGGGAGTTTTTGAAGCATCTTGCAGTTGATTTGGTAAAGGCTCGCCAACTAACTCGAGCAACTGAGAGAACATGTAAGGGAAATCAAAAAGATTGAAATTGACTGCAGTGTTCAGCACAGTATTGACGACACAAAGAAATTATCTGTTGAAGCGATGCAGAATGAATTTAATAAAAATATTTTGAAAAATTCATTAATAAAATTAGTCAACATTAATGAAGTAATTCTCGAGAGTCTCACAAATTTGAATATTCAGTATTGTGAGTTTTTCGAACTTGCTGGACAAAATCTCAAATTAATAAACTCTCAGCTGCAGCCATTTTTACTTAGTACAGCCCGAACTAATACGAATGAAGGCAACAAAATACATCCTCCTGAAGTTCTTTCAGAAAACCAAAAAATGTCAAGCATTTTTTCTTCGTCTTCTGGTTCTGAATCGAATGTTCAGTACCCAATAAATAAGGAAAAAATTCTACCATTGGACAGTGATGGCAGAAAGTGCGGACAGCTATCAACATCTGCATGTGAAGGTGAAACAACTTTGAATGTACCAATAATTAAAAAAGTGATATAAAATTTGTAAATAAAAAACTAGGGCAGGGTGCATTTGGATGCGTGAAATTGGCCAATTGGAATGGCACTATCAACATCTGCATGTGAAGGTGAAACAACTTTGAATGTACCAATAATTAAAAAAGTGATATAAAATTTGTAAATAAAAAACTAGGGCAGTGTGCATTTGGATGCGTGAAATTGACCACGGAATATCAAGAAGGGAGTTTTTGAAGCATCTTGCAGTTGATTTGGTAAAGGCTCGCCAACTAACTCGAGCAACTGAGAGAACATGTAAGGGAAATCAAAAAGATTGAAATTGACTGCAGTGTTCAGCACAGTATTGACGACACAAAGAAATTATCTGTTGAAGCGATGCAGAATGAATTTAATAAAAATATTTTGAAAAATTCATTAATAAAATTCATCATCATCATCATCATCAGCCCATATACGTTCCCACTGCTGGGACATGGGCCTCCTATGAGGGTACAGGCCATAATCCACCACGCTGGCCAAGTGCGGGTTGGCGGATGACACATGTCGTCGAACTTTTTTTAATTCTTCGACATGTCGGTTTCCTCACGATGTTTTCCTTCACCGTTCGAGCAGTGGTGATGTTACAACATGCGCAGATAAATTGAAAAAAATCAATTTATTTCCTGCGCGCTCGCCTGGTCTCGAACCACGGACTTATCGATTCGAAGTCCGAGGTCTCACCACTGAGCCACCACTGCTTTTTTTAGTCAACATTAATGAAGTAATTCTCGAGAGTCTCACAAATTTGAATATTCAGTATTGTGAGTTTTTCGAACTTGCTGGACAAAATCTCAAATTAATAAACTCTCAGCTGCAGCCATTTTTACTTAGTACAGCCCGAACTAATACGAATGAAGGCAACAAAATACATCCTCCTGAAGTTCCTTCAGAAAACCAACAAATGTCAAGCATTTTTTCTTCGTCTTCTGGTTCTGAATCGAATGTTCAGTACCCAATAAATAAGGAAAAAATTCTACCATTGGACAGTGATGGCAGAAAGTGCGGACAGCTATCAACATCTGCATGTGAAGGTGAAACAACTTTCAATGTATCAATAATTAAAAAAAGTGATATAAAATTTGTAAATAAAAATCCAGGACATTTGGATGCATTTGGATGCGCGAAATTGGCCAATTGGAATGGCACTGAAGTAGCTGTAAAATGCTTGGATGCAAGTCATAATATCAAGACCTTAATGCGAGAAATAAAAGTACCTAATGAATTCAATCTGTCATCCAAACATTATTTCCATTATGAGCGTGAGTTTCACTGACAGAGATGTCTATATCGTTATGGAATATTTTAAAAGTACTACTTTGAGAAGTTACATCTCAAAACTCCGTACAACAATAGATTATGGTAGTACGATAAATGAGAACTATTTAATTTCGTTGCAAATTTGCAAAGCTATTGCGTACTTGCACAATCTAAGTCCAAGTATTATTCACAATGACATCAAGCCGGATCTCGGCACAAATCAAACATACGTACAAAAAAGTACAGCTCAGGTTTTTCATACTACTATCCAAAAAAACTATCTAATGCGGACGAAGTCGCGGGAAAACACTATTTGTCTGTATAAGTCTGAAATATTTTTGTTCTTTTATAGGTTCACTCGATCTCTTGCTCTTATTAGATTAGATTATTACTTCAGTTAAATCTTTATTTATTTTTATCTTATTAAACATATTTTTGATTATATATGTTATGTTTCAGGCTTCTTACAACCTCAAAGATGTGGAAAAATGTTTCAAGCCCTATAATTATTATAATTTATCGGATGAAGATGAGGTTTTTAACTTAACAATAAATAAAAATAAGAGGACCAGTCGTTTAGATGACTTTTTTCTTCAAGAGCCTGAGCGGAAAAAGAAAAAGGCGAAACTATCTTCAATTGTTGGACGTTCAGTGAAGGAAGGATGCATTTCATATATTTCAACAGACAAAGATGACGGAATGGATCTACTAGTGAAAATTTATTTATATAGTTTAAAATAGTTGAAAGAAATCCCGGTGTCGCAACATTGGAAAAATGCTGATATTCGCATTAAATATTATACAAAAAACGATTCTAACATAGATCTTCAAATAAAAGATATTGTATACAACATAACAAAGGAGATATCGGAGGAAGATAGTGCAAAACACACAGTTTTAAAAATTAGGTTTCTTCATGTGGTAGTTTAGTAATTAGTTTATCCACTAGTATAAATGCAATGTATAAAGTCATTGATTATGTTGAAGACCATTGAGCAAAGGCAAAAAATGTGTTACAAGAAAGCAGTTGTGAAACAAATATAGTGTTTAAAATGTCTGAAGAATGTGTTAATGTTTTTTTTCAATGAAATGGATCTTGAATTGACAAGCCTATCCATTGATACAAATGAACTTTTAAACGTTTGTGATGAAATAGAAAGAAATGGATTAATTAAATCACTCATTTCATGATGAATGTATGATGGAGCCATGTGATGAATTCGATGGAAAATTGTGAGTATATATTTTTTATAATCATCTTTTTTCTTTCTTATTTGTATTTTAAGCAGTCGAAGTAAATAACATTTTTATTTTTTACAGTTTGAGACACCAGATTTATTTCTTGCTTCAATCAAAGATATAATATTTACGTTAATAAATAAGTCCATAGAAGAGCATACAATTTTAAAAATCAATTTTATTTTATATGGTGACTTTGTGCAGGAGACAAAAAATATAAATAACACTTTTGATTTTCAATCAATGAATTTTATTGTTTGCACCGGCGATTATTTAAAGGGGTTAAATATAATGACCACCACAAAATGCTTTGATACCCTTAGTTCTTTTACCAAAAATATATACTGAACACCAGAAAAATGAAGTCTAAAATTACAATAGTACTACCTATTTTAGTCACGACTGCTCTTCAAATTGTATTCGAACACCAAATATAGTAAATGACCACCAAATGCTAGCGAGCAAATTAATGCGATATTTCTGTCTAAATAAACCACTATGGTTGCCATAAAATGTAGGCTTATTACCAAATAAAGTATTATGATGCCATATTAAGTTATGTCTCCGGCTTGCAATCCCCCCTCCCACCGCATCGCAAGCGCCGCGCTCGCTCGGACACGATCTCCAATTTAGTCACGTGCAACCACTTGCGTTCATTGGGTGTGTTTTGTTTTCTGTCTGTTGCGCAACCGACCCAATCGGTTGGTATCTTTGCAATGGCTAATGAAAACTTAGCGGGACCGAGTTCTTGTGCTCCGCTGTTGAGTTCGTCATCGGAATTAGATAAAGACGAAGATAAAATCACAGAGCATACGAAAAAACGTCGAAGGCAAAATAAAGTTTGGGTTTTTGAAAGAAAATTTATAACTGTGCCGAGCGCAGAGGAATTTATCAAAAATGAGAAGACCTGGTCAATACATAAAATTCATATGACTGAAGAAGGAGTAAAACGTTATTATCGTTGTAACAAAGTGAAGCTTCGGGCTGAAATTCAGTGTTCTGCTGCGATTTATCTTTTATTTGACGCATCGTGTGATGATATATTATTATTTTGTACTGAAACATGTCACGACCATGAAAATAGTGACTATCAGTCGACTAGTGGAATAAATCAGGCAACGAGGAAATAGAGAAAGAAATTATCTGTTGAAGCGATGCAGAATGAATTTAATAAAAATATTTTGAAAAATTCATTAATAAAATTAGTCAACATTAATGAAGTAATTCTCGAGAGTCTCACAAATTTGAATATTCAGTATTGTGAGTTTTTTGACGTTGCTGGACAAAATCTCAAATTAATAAACTCTCAGCTGCAGCCATTTTTACTTAGTACAGCCCGAACTAATACGAATGAAGGCAACAAAATACATCCTCCTGAAGTTCCTTCAGAAAACCAACAAATGTCAAGCATTTTTTCTTCGTCTTCTGGTTCTGAATCGAATGTTCAGTACCCAATAAATAAGGAAAAAATTCTACCATTGGACAGTGATGACAGAAAGTGCGGACAGCTATCAACATCTGCATGTGAAGGTGAAACAACTTTGAATGTATCAATAATTAAAAAAAGTGATATAAAATTTGTAAATAAAAATCCAGGACAGGGTGCATTTGGATGCGCGAAATTGGCCAATTGGAATGGCACTGAAGTAGCTGTAAAATGCTTGGATGCAAGTCATAATATCAAGACCTTAATGCGAGAAATAAAAGTACCTAATGAATTCAATCTGTCATCCAAACATTATTTCCATTATGAGCGTGAGTTTCACTGACAGAGATGTCTATATCGTTATGGAATATTTTAAAAGTACTACTTTGAGAAGTTACAACCAAAACTCCGTACAACAATAGATTATGGTAGTACGATAAATGAGAACTATTTAATTTCGTTGCAAATTTGCAAAGCTATTGCGTACTTGCACAATCTAAGTCCAAGTATTATTCACAATGACATCAAGCCGGATCTCGGCACAAATCAAACATACGTACAAAAAAGTACAGCTCAGGTTTTTCATACTACTATCCAAAAAAACTATCTAATGCGGACGAAGTCGCGGGAAAACACTATTTGTCTGTATAAGTCTGAAATATTTTTGTTCTTTTATAGGTTCACTCGATCTCTTGCTCTTATTAGATTAGATTATTACTTCAGTTAAATCTTTATTTATTTTTATCTTATTAAACATATTTTTGATTATATATGTTATGTTTCAGGCTTCTTACAACCTCAAAGATGTGGAAAAATGTTTCAAGCCCTATAATTATTATAATTTATCGGATGAAGATGAGGTTTTTAACTTAACAATAAATAAAAATAAGAGGACCAGTCGTTTAGATGACTTTTTTCTTCAAGAGCCTGAGCGGAAAAAGAAAAAGGCGAAACTATCTTCAATTGTTGGACGTTCAGTGAAGGAGGGATGCATTTCATATATTTCAACAGACAAAGATGACGGAATGGATGCTGTACTAGTAGATACTAGTGAAAATTGATTTTTTTAAAAAGTTGAAAGAAATCCCGGTGGCGCAACATTGGAAAAATGCTGATATTCGCATTAAATATTATACAAAAACCGATTCTAACATAGATCTTCGAATAAAAGATATTGCATACACAGCTTTAAAAATTAGGTTTCTTCATGTGGTAGTTTAGTAATTAGTTTATCCACCAGTATAAATAGTAAGTTACAATGTATAAAGTCATTGATTATGTTGAAGACCATTGAGCAAAGGCAAAAAATGTGTTACAAGAAAGCAGTTGTGAAACAAATATAGTGTTTAGAATGTGTTAATGTTTTTTTTCAATGAAATGGATCTTGAATTGACAAGCCTATCCATTGATACAAATGAACTTTTAAACGTTTGTGATGAAATAGAAAGAAATGGATTAAATCACTCATTTCATGATCAATGTATGATGGAGCTATGTGATGAATTCGATGGAAAATTGTGAGTATATATTTTTTATAATCATCTTTTTTCTTTCTTATTTGTATTTTAAGCAGTCGAAGTAAATAACATTTTTTTATTTAGGGTGGAACAAACGGGACGAGGAACCAAAAGGAAAGCAGAAGTTGATGTTAATTCTGATGACATCAAAAGGATAAAATCTGCAACTAAAATTGATTTTTCACGGACTTCACAACAACCATCAACATCGAATGAAGGTATTAATTCCAAGACGAAATGTTGTAGTATTTGTAATAGTTATGTGTTTCCAAAAAATATTTTGCTAATCATCTGAGAAGCAACGTACACAAAAATAACGTAGATAAAATACAACATTCAATAAAACCTAATGTTAAGATAATTGAGACTGCGTTCGGTAATAGAATAATAAATTGTAGAGTAACTCCTGAAAATCAAAATTTTTTACAGTTTGACACCAGATTTATTTCTTGCTTCAATCAAAGATATAATATTTACGTTAATAAATAATTCCATAGAGGAGCATACAATTTTAAAAATCAATTTTATTTTATATGGTGACTTTGTGCAGGAGACAAAAAATATTAATAACACTTTTGATTTTCAATCAATGAATTTTATTGATTGCACCGGCGATGATTTATATATATTTTATACTACTGTAACGAATTCTCTTATTAATTATATAAATTCATTCGAGAAAAAGGATAGTGGGTGGAGTTTGAAAAAAATTTTACCTACGTTTGGATATGAATATAAATCAATTTAACCCTATAAGAGGAAAATTTTATATTGAGTTACCACATGACATAAAAATAAAAAAAGCTGTTATAAATGCTAAAAACACAGATAACGCCTGTTTTAAGTGGGCACTGTTATCCGCTTTGTTTCCAATACAATTCGGATAGAGTATCATCATACACCAAACACAGTCATAAATTGAAGTTCGGTAATATTACATTTCCAGTTAAATTAAACGATATTCACAAAATTGAAAGTCTTAACAATATTAGTATTAATGTTTTTTTTCTAGAATTTAATGAACAAAGAAAAAAAATATTATTGTCGGACACTTGTATTTTACAAAGAACAAAATGAAGACTCATATAAATTTATTATATTTGACACAGGGTAAAATCGGTCATTATTGTTACATAAAAATTATGTCAAGATTAATAAGTAATCAAATTTCAAAATCGAAGGAAGCTATATGACTGTAGCTATGTGACTTTTGTTTACAATATTTTTCAACATATGAACGTTTGAATAACCATCAAAAAAATGATTGCAGACATATATGTACATAAATGCACAAATACCAAGCGTTGATAAAAATAAAAGAAATTGGTGGGGTGATATTGTATCTGAAAGTAAAATAAGTTTTGATAAATTCCAACGTAAAGTTACCTTTTGTTATATAGTTATGCGGATTTTGAGGCTTTTTTAAGTCCTTTAGCATCGTGTTCAAATGACCCTACAAAATCACATACGCAATACGCATGACACAAGGCCATCATTGTGAACGAATTTTTGTCCAAACACTCAACAAATACCATCGAGCAACCCACCGTATTCACCAGATATGGCTCCAGCCGACTATTTTCTTTTTCCTAAACTCAAATTACCACTTCGTGGCACCCGTTTTCAATCGGTAGAAGACATAAAGGAGAATTCGCGGCGAGAACAGAACTCCATTTCGGTAACAGCGTTTAAAAAATGTTTTGATGATTGGATTAGGCGTATGTGTATAGTTTCTGAAGGAGCATACTTTGAAGGCGATTAAATAAATTTGGATGAATAACAAGATTTTGTGAATTATTGATATTTTCCCGGTACTTTCTTGACAGAGTAGTATTTCTATTATAGATGGATCGTGATGGAAGGGATGAACAAGTTTTGGCATGGTTGGTGGAGGAAGATTTGGAAGACATTGAGGACCCGTCTTTTAGAGCTGATGATATTGAAAGCGATCAAGGCAGTGAACACAGTCATCATTCCACTTACACTGAACAATCGTCATCGGAAGTAGAAGGTGAGGTTTCTTCAATTTCACCGGGCAATCAGCTGTGTTGCGTAGGTAAAGATGGGTGTACAAAATGGAACTATAATCCACTTCGTTCCAATGTGAGAACAAGCTCACAACATTGTCGAAAAACAACCAGGGGTAAAGCTAGTGGCTAAAAATGCTAACACTATAATGGATTGTTTTGTCCTCTTTGTGAGTGAAGAAATGCTGACTGATATAGTTCGCTTTACAAATATCCACATCAGTAAAATCAAGGACCAATTCTCAAGGGAGAGAGATTGCAAAGAGATGGATATATTGGTATTTTGTACATGGCTGGTATAAAAAAGATGAATCACGTTTTCTTTGAAAGATAGATACAAGCAGCAGTCAAACATTACAAGAGAAGAGATTATTGCGTTCTATTGGAATCACTGAAGCAGCTAAAGAAAGGAAAGGGTCTCAAATAAATGCAAAATATTTGGGTCTTAAAAGTGGGATTAGATTTAGTAATAATAAAAAATATCTAAGTAAGAAGATTAAAGAAGTTATGAAGTTATTTTATGAACGCGATGATATAAGTCGGTGCATGGCTGGTAAAAAAGACTGCAAGTCTAGAAAAGGGAACAAAAACCAAATAAGGTATTTAACAGACACGCTAGTTAATTTATTCAATATTTACAAAGCAGAGGGTGGTAAATATGGCTTCATTCACTCATTCAAAAACGTTTTGTATAAACCTTATTATATTTTAACACCTACAGCCAAAACTCGTGAAACTTGTTTATGCATCAAGCATTGTAACTTTAAAGAAAAGGTCAATCATAACATTTAAAAACATAAAAGATATGATAGGGAAGCTTACATGTGATGAAAACTCTTTATTGTGTATGTATAGCATTTGTTGTAGCTAAAATAAATAGCTGCCAAAGAGGGATAGAACGTAGTATGTTGAAGATAAAGAGATTAGACAAAATTAGGCTCACTAAAATAAGGTCGATTACCAAAGCAACTAATGCTTTGAGTCACGCACAAAAACTGAAGTGGAGGTGGGCAGGACACGTCGCCAGACTTACTGATCAAAGATGGACAGCGAGAACGACAACGTGGAATGGCCCACTAGGCAAAAGGTACAGAGGGGGACCGTTAACACGCTGGGACGACGACATCAAGAAAACAGCCGGCCCTCTGTGGTACCAAATAGCGCAAGATAGAGACGGGTGGTCAGCTTTGGAGGAGGCCTTTACCCAGACAGGGGTTCATGCAGATTGATTACTTTAGTTCATAACGTTAAATTAATTTCTTTTATTTATTTACAATAACTAAATAATTAATATTAGCATTGGAATACAACAAAATTACAATTACTAACACTAATAACAATCAAGTTTTGTATACACTTATTTTTCTTACCGCGTAAGCGTTACTTTGTAAAAATGTCAACATATCTGCAGGAAATAAACAGGCTTTTTTATTTTTATTTTTTATTTATAGCATTTGTAATAAGTGTAAACATTTAAAAATTGAATATCTAGATAATGAATTTGATAACGAGGTGTCTTGGTGGCAATGGGAAAGAGTAAACAAAGTATACACAAAATCAGGGGTTGATCAAATAGCAAAAATCACTAAAAAGCAACTAAAAATTGGTACGACAGTAGAATTAAAAAATCTATTTGAGTCTCAGTTCCAAGCATTCAAAATACATTAATATAATATGAAAGAGCAACAGAAACAATACCGAAATTGTATTAATAATTTAGTAGATGGTGAGATTGCAATATTATGCGACTTTTCCGAAAATTATGATTGTAAATTGGCTCAAGAAATTCAGTCCATGCATTTTGGTGGGTCTAAAAATTCAATTACCTTGCATACTATGATGATTTTCGGAAAAAAAACAAGTGTCAATCATTTACTAGTAAGTGATGATAATTGCCACGAACCATGTGCCATATGGGCTCATCTTTTTCCCGTCTTAACCCTTCTTTGCATGATGGTGGTCTCTTGTAGAAGAGGTCACCACAGAAGACCAAGAACCCTCACACTCATCATCTTCATCCAATTTGCAGTCTTCATCCAGTTTTTTATTTGACAAAAGAAACTTGATATGGAAAAAAAGGAATCTTGTGTATGAAGCAGATAAGATTACTTTCTTGGGGAGTTCTGCTGCTCCAGATGAAATATCACATCTGGAAACCCCATATCAATGTTTCAACCATAAATAAATAAATAAATAAATAAACCATTTCATAACGAAAGATTTTATGAATATATATTAGTGGAGCAAACAAATTTATATATAATACAAAGTAATCCCAATTTATCTATAACGTTTACAGAATATGATTTATACAAGTTCTTTGGTATCCTGCTATACATGTCAGTACAAAAATTTCCTAGCACAAGATCTTACTGGTCACCAAAGTTTGGTTATGACCCCATTTCTTCAACAATGCCACTAAACAAATTTGAAAAAATAAAATTATCATTGCATTTCAACAACAATCAACTACATAAACCTATAGCCCATCCAGAACATGACAGGCTTTTTAAAATCCGCCCTGTAATCAAGCACCCCAATGAGAGGTTTGCTACGGTGCCAATGGACCAAAGACTCTCTGTGGATGAACAGATGTGTTCAACAAAAATAGGGCATTTCTTAAAACAATATCTGCCCAATAAGCCCCACTAATGGGTCTTCAAATTATATGTTCTTTGTGATTTGATGGGATATGCTCATAAGTTTGAGGTATATTCTGGACAAGAGTATTCAAAAAAACTCTCCGATGAACCAGATCTTGGTGCAACAGAAAATGTTGTAGTGCGTTTGCTTCGGGGAGTGCCAAGAAGGCTAAACCACATAATATACTTTGATAATTTATATACATCTTTGCCATTGGTATATTTTCTAGCTAAAGAAGGAATACATACTGTGGGGTCTGTGCAACAAATAATAAATTACCAGATAAAAAAGATTTCATGAAGAAATCAGTGCCCAGAACAGGTACCTTCTAGGGAAGCGCGTTCCATCTTAGACCACATCTCAGCTTAACATCAGGCGAGATTGTGGTCAAGCGCTTCCCTATTACCAATAAAAAAAAAATAAGTTGGATATATAAATTATTTAGTTAATACAATAACTTACTATTTTATATTACTTAAATTATAATTTATAATATACATTTGATGGAGTTGTTTGAAGTATAATGTTTAATAGACTAGTAACAGTTCACATTTTTATGCAGCTGTACTAAAAATGGTTGTTTATTAAACTACACGGCAAATAGAACGAATGAAAAGAACATCTGTTTACAGAAACATTCTCAAACATAAACATGAAAAATACAATGCTGCAATAAATTCGAAAATTAAGTTCAGGATCCATCGCCCATTTTTAAACTTGATTACTATCAAGCTAATTTTCCGTGAGTAGCTTTATTTTGATGAGACGCCCAATAATTTCCTGTACGAAAATCTCGATTGTGGTAGCTAACAAAGGTAACAAGGATAAAAAAAATTTTGATTTGATGGTTCTCGTACAGAGAGAGTTGGGGAGTTTCGTACAGGAGGCGTCTCATCAAAATAAAGCTACTCACGGAAAATTAGCTTGATAGTAATCAAGTGCAAAAATGGGCGATGGATCCTGAACTATAACAAAAATACATACTTGATGGCACTTAGCAAATGTTTCTAAGCAATTCTTTTTCATTCAAATCCTAGCATTGCTTCACAAAATAACGTCAGAGTCAAAACTCAAAACTCAAAAGACCACCAAATACCTATACCTACACAATACAATGAGCAAACGTGGAGCAATCACAGAACAATAACATTTATCATCAAAGCAAAAGCAATGACAATTGACAATAGTTAATAGTTTATAGAGTATAGAGTTCTGCAATGACAATGAGACCACAGAGTTTAGAGACGAGGCACTGGGTATGAGCTGTCAGGTCCTAAAAATATAATGTTGCTAGTTTTAATTTAATTAAAATTCCGGAGTTCAGGAAGTATACTTATTCTTGACCTAATTTATACTAATATTATAAAGCTGAGGAGTTTGTTTGTTTGTTTGTTCGAACGAGCTAATCGCAGGAACTACTGGTCCGATTTGAAAAATTATTTCGGTGTTAGATATAAAAATTTATCGAGGAAGGCTTACAGGTGATATATTATCTTCACGTTAAGACCAACAGGAGCGGAGCAATGCGGGTGAGACCGTGCGGCACAGCTAGTAAAAATAATTATTTTACACATTTAGAAAAGAATGTACTGCGGATATTATTTAAAAAAAAGGTTACTTAAATCATAAAAGATGAAAATCAATTACCTACATAATATATTTTTTTTGGTATGTAGAGGGGTTGTGAACTCAAAGACGATACTGATCGTAATGATTTTATTTTACACACAATATCCGTATTTATACAAAAATCGACCAAAAACAAAACCAATCAGAATTCTAATGTTGAAATTGAAATTTAGAATGCGCTCTGATTATGAAAAAGAATGCGCCGGCCTGTACACAATATGATATATAATTATAAACTCTATGCATGTCTCCCATAGGTACATTGATTGTTTATAATTGATAAGTAATAGGCAGAATATTAAAAAAAGTGTCGCCTTTATATAGCGGAGAGTCGATGACATCGCTTAATCTATGACTCACTAGTTTTGATTCGTGGTGTCTTCTCTATACTTAGTAATAATAGCAATGAACGTATAAATGGATGGTTATTTTATTAATTATTTTAATTTTAATTTGTTTGTTGAGAAACTGTTTTGTTATGGTATTTGTGTATTTATATGAAAAATCATATTTACGTACCTATACACAGAACGCAACAAAATCCTCTTACTACTCGTAATGAGCCCATAAAACACTGAACAACTTTTCCCATATATAACCGTTTCTTTATATTATAATATCATTGCATATAACATATTATTATGTCAAATTCCAATAAAATATTATTTACTATCGCAAATACATAATTTGCATTGTAAATTTAGGATGAAAACTATTACATAAATATAGGGAAAATCAAATACATTTTAGTGATTTTGCTTTATCTTATTTTTTTACATACCGTAGGGCCGTGTGTAAGCGAGAGAGAATGATAAGCATTTAAGATTTGTTTCTATAATGAAATGCGTTTTAATTAGATAGATATCTCTAAGGACTAGTGCCAAATTTAGGGATTCAACAAATGATACAACACAGGTAAAAGCTACATTTCCAAAAGCATTTCCATTATAATGTAGGTGCCCAATTAATAAAATTAGTTTTTGCGGATACTCGAGGCTCCGTTCGCGAATGTGTTATTACCTGTAACAATCCGTTGTACCATAGATCATTAAGCAAGAGCCAGCGCGCACGAGCAACTTTGTCTCCGCAACTATTTTGTCTCTCCCATCAATTTGTATGGGGAGTTGCGTCGCTACGTGCGCGCACTTTCATACTAGCCCATAGACAAAATAGTTGCGGAGATAAAGTTGCTCGTGCGCGCTGGCTCTAAGTTGTACCTCAATGATAACTATAATATATTGTTGTCGTACCTGTTGAAACGTTGTTGCTACGGCCCGCGTGTTTTGCATTCACTTAGATGAATTATAATTAAAATAAAGAACCGTTTTATGATTCGGTAATATTACCCCAATTCGTTCGTTGTTATTAAAATTAGGATGAAACTACCGAAAGTGGCGTTTGAAGACCTTAAAATACTGTATAGGAGTTACATAGGGCCCCTAGGGGCTAGGTTCTAGTATTATTATCTAGCTACTAGTTATTATTCTGTGGTATTATTTAAAATTGCGTATATGTGTGGGTTGCAACTTACAAGCAGCCCGCGTGCCCCTTGCTTGAAACAATGGGTCAGTCATTTGAAAATGCTTTAGTGTTCCCTATCTACAATTTGCTATGATCTGCTAACAGCCAGTTTGAAATGCTCATAAATTTCTCAGTTAAATATTTTCTACTCATGAAAGCTGTTTACTTTCGAGGGTGCGTGGTTCAGTTCTTTGAAAATTCATAAATATTCCCTGTCTATTTTTAATTTATTGCGTGAAAAAGTAATTTAATCATTTATCGAAGGTGTTAGATGACCTTAAATAAATAAAAAACCTATCGTTATGATTTTTTTTATAATAAGTACCTAAGTATTATATTAACAGGTTTATTAACGAAAGATAAAAAGTACGAAGCTTATAAAAGGGAGAGAAATAAGTATAATATTTAAAGATATGAAATTCATGCAACTGTTGCTAGTCAACATGCACAAGTAATGGACACAAATAGTAATTAAGACTTAAGATATAATATTGTTTACAATAAATAAGTTATATTGACCTCTCCACTTATTATAGTTATCAGTTGCAAGTTGCAAGTTGCATTGGACGTGTACTAAAATGAAAGTAATAGTGTTAGGGGCTGGCATTAATGGGAATACTTGCGCGTTAAAAATTAAAGAGAGGTATCCAGATTTAGATGTAAGTTTTTCTGACATTCTTAAAAATAAAGAAAATATAAAATATATATATAGTTAGTTACTCTAAGAAAAATTCAATTGATAATGTAAATATTGTTTTTGTTTTTTGATATTATTAAAGTAATAGCTTAC
This sequence comes from Colias croceus, assembly GCF_905220415.1. Taxonomy (NCBI): domain Eukaryota; kingdom Metazoa; phylum Arthropoda; class Insecta; order Lepidoptera; family Pieridae; genus Colias; species Colias croceus. The sequence goes on along the minus strand of NC_059552.1, from coordinate 9,052,968 downwards.
TGCCCATGCTTTCACGCGCGTAGTTCCCGTTCCCGCGGGATTTACGCGATTAAACCTAGGCTATGTCCTTTTAATCTCAAGCTACCTTTGTACCTACCAAATTTCATCCAAATCGGTTGTATAGTTGAAGCGTTAAGAAGAGACAGACAGACAGAGTTAATTTCGCTATTATAGTATTAGCAAGGATAATTATATTTCCAAAAAATTACATCAATTAGATTTATAGGTACAATTTTCGGTTATTGGCTTTACAGGATCACATTTTTTTTTCTTTTTTTTTTCATATTACTTTACTCTATGATTTCTATTTAGTTGATTGAAATGGACCCGAATTTAAATTATTATAGGTATTATTAGGAACTATCTGCTCCGCGCGCTTTCAACCCCGTGGCTCCTTCCTGTTGGTCGTAGCGTGCTGCGTGATGATATATACCCTATAGCCTATATATTACTTGCTCTGTGCTATAGCACAGATCAAGTAATATAGGCCTTCCTTGATAAATGAGCTATCTAACACCGAAAAAATTTTCCAAATCGGACCAGTAGTTCCCGAGATTAGCGCGTTCAAACAAACAAACTCTTCAGCTTTATAATATTAGTATAGATTAAAATGTTCACAGTATCGCATACTATAATTATTATTGTTAAAAACAAATGTGATTGCATCCCCATATTTTATGAAATTATTTTTTACTAGTTGTCCGCCCCGGCTTCGCCCGTGATACATATTTCGCAATAAAAGGTAGCCTATATCCTTTCTCGGGTATCAAAATATCTCCATACCAAATTTCATGCAAATTGGTTCAGTAGTTCAGGCGTGATTGAGTAATAGACAGACAGAGTTACTTTCGAATTTATAATATTAGTATGGATTGATTATGAATTTCAGGTAACGATATTAGGAGCACAATTCTCGCCAAATACAACGGGCGATGGATCCGGCGGTCTGTGGTACCCCTACCTCTGTGGAAACACTCCGACACATTTAATAAGGTGATAATTTCAGAAATTTTCGTATTCTTCTTAACTTCATCAACAAAAACGGACCCATCCCTTTCACCAAAATATATCTGAAAACTATACTGTATTGTATCATATCATGTGATATCATCAGAATCTGTTCAGCAATTTTCGGATGAATAGTTACAAACCACATAATTATACTTAAGTACAAAGTTCCGCGCTTGTGATATTAGGATGTATTGATAAAGGTTATATTATTCCGCCCGGTACCTATATTAAAATCCATACTTAATATTATAAATGCGAAAGTAACTCTGTCTGTCTGTCTGTCTGTTACTCAATCACGCCTAAACTACTGAACCAATTTTCATGAAATTTGGTATGGATATATTTTGATACCCAAGAAAGGACATAGGCTACTTTTTATCCCGGGAAAATAACGCAATCCCGGAAATCCCACGGGAACGGGAACTATGCGGGTTTTTCTTTGACTGCGCGGGCGAAGCCGCGGGCGGAAACCTAGTTAGATATAATTATTAGAGATTACAAATACAAATTTATACGTTTAATGCAAATTTAAATGTCTCACTTAATCTAGACTTTGTACTTTTGTTCAACTGTAGCAGGTAGCTTAATAATAATAATGTCGAGTTAGTTATTATAATATTACTAGCTTTCCACCCGCGGCATCGTTCGCGCAGTCAAAGAAAAACCTATCCTATGTCCTTTCTCAGGTATCAAAATATCTCTATACCAAATTTCATGCAATTTGGTTCAGTAGTTAGATTGAGTAACAAACAGAGTTACTTTCGCATTTATAATATTAGTAGTTATGTATTTTTCGTAGAGATTTGCCACTGCCTCTAACTAGGACAGGGTTAACAAAGTTCCATTTCATTAATGCTCTTAATTAAATACACCGTACTTTGAATATAAACAAAGTGTTTAAACCAATACTCTTATCTATCACATACATAATAATGTGTATCCTCCTTGTTTATACCGACACTGAGCAAATACATTTTTATCATTTACTGTATTTGAATTTACAGCAAATGGGGTATGGAAACATATGAGTTATTCCAAAAATTGTGGTCAGAAGGTGGCTACGGTATCACGTTGCAACCCGTCTTCATATTTTATAGAAGCACACCGACTGATGAACCGGAATGGACGAAAAAAGTATATGGATACAGGAAACTTAATAAACAACAAATAGACTATTATAACCAATTGTATTCTTCTAAATTCGTGTAAGTCCATAAATAAGAACGTGTTAATAAAATCCTGTACGAAAATTCTTAATTATTTCACAAATAAAAATAAATTTTTCGAATTTTAAACCACTTTTAACAAACAAGTAACATGTTTGTGTTTTCAAATTTAAAACAATTCTCGTTTTTAGATCTGGCAACACATTCACAACCTTTGTTGTCAATCCTTCAACGTTTTTATTTCGACTAGAGCAACGCTTGAGAGATTTAAATGTTACGATGATTCAAGGAAGCGTGAATTCATTAAAGGACCCAAGATTAGATAAATACGATGTTATGATAAATTGTACTGGTTTAGGGGCGAGGGAAATAGTCCCCGATGATAGGGTTATCCCCGTAAGAGGTCAAATTGTTAAGGTAAGTTTTGACGTATGCGTACGTTATATTTAAAAAAGAGCAGCAAGATTCAAAGAAAAGAACAGCAAGATTCAAAGATACCAAAATCGTCCCCTTACTCCATGACGTAACGGTATTGCCATGACGCGACCTTGAAATTTTACTTCAAAAATCATAGATGATTAAAACTGTGTGATTAATCCTTGATTAATCCATTGATCCAATCTATAGCGTCATTTGTTTCAATTTAAATGACAAACAAAAGACCTCGTTTTTAATATTGATTTACTTAAAATACAGGTTGAAGCACCATGGAACTTTCAAACGATAATGGACAAAGATTCGGGACATTACATCATACCGAAGTATGTACATTTAATTGAATCAATAAATTCTGTTATTCCAATATTATCATTCATATGTTATATCTGTGCCATAAGCTAATTTAATTAAAAAAAAAATGATTTTCATAGTAAAAATAATATTTTTTTTTTTAATATTCTTTAAGTGATTCATTTTGCGTGTTGGGCGGAACCGGACAAAAGGGTAATTTTAATACAAATGTTAATCAAGACGACACAGATTTCATTTTAGGAGGTTGCCAAACTGTGTTGCCATGTCTACAGGTAAATCTGTTTTTTTTTGGGTTATCTACAAACGAACGACGACTAATTGGATTGTAAAATTTAAACCATAATGAAATTTTCAATACATAATTTTTACAGAAGCAGTTGCTATTAAATAATCGTTTTCTTTCTTTCTTTCTATCACATTTTATTATTTAAATTAAAAACTCACCTATGCCCATTAGATTTTCACATAATATTTAGAATCCGTTCGATAATTATTGTTTTCTTTTGAACAAGTAAACTATTTTTTTTTACAGAATGCGAATATATTAAAATACTTTGTGGGCTTGCGACCGGGCAGAGACGAAATTCGATTAGAGGCTGAAGAAATTAACGGAAAGCTGTACATTCATAATTATGGTCATGGTAAGATGAAAAGAAAAGCTTTAAAATTAGGGAGGAAGGAAGGGATAAAGATATCACTACACAGTATAAAACAAAGTCGCTTTCTCTGTCCCTATGTCCCGTTGTATGCTTAAATCTTTAAAACTACGAAACGGATTTTGACGCGGTTTTTTTAATAGATAGAGTGATGCAAGAGGAAGGTTTTAGTATATAATTTATTAGGTTTTAGACAAAGCGGGCGTAGCCGCGGTCGGTAAGCTAGTACGACATAAGCTATCTTTGGTATTATCTGGCAAGCTCCATAAAAGTCCTGCCACAGACCAACCAACCAATCGACATTTTTTTACAGGTGGCAGCGGATTTACTCTGTTCTGGGGTTGTGGTAATGATGTTTTACAATTATTCGAGACCCATTCAAAAGTTATGATGAATAAAAGCAAACTTTAAATAACATGAGACTGAATTTTATATTTAATTAATTTTTTATAATAAAATAATGTAATAAATAGTAAAAGTTGATATTGTTTGTATTGTATAACCATGTGTATATTTAAATTTTTTACGGATCGCATATTATATTAATTGTTTATTCTTGAGTTAATTAAAATTCACTAATAATCCAATAAATTACTTACCAATGGAAACTGTTAACTTTTAGTTTGTGAATTTTTTCTAAGAATTTACAAAATATTTCATTCCATTCAGTACTTTGAAAAAGACTAAAGTATGGAGATGAATAAAAAAAATACAAAAAAAAACATGATTTTTTTATTTATAAAAACATTTTACAAAAAACATTAATAATTATTGCTTTATTGTATATTCATAATGGGCTCCTTATATATAAGTATCCCGTGCCCTAAAAATATGAGTAAAGAATAACAAAATATAACTCTGGTATAATCTATGCCACTAAAAAAGTAATTAATAAGTGCAGTCATCTCTTTCTCACATTGCTTATTAAAGACTTGCTCTCTCGCTCGCAACTTGATTCTATACTTTTAAAGTTTAAAGGCTTTGGTTCTAGCACTTTTGTATAGTGTCATAGAGATCTGTTCTACGTTGCACTCTGATCGGGATTTGGCTCCTGACCTCTTCTACTACAGCCAAATCTGTAAAATAATGTAAAGAACATATAAATAAATTGATGAACATACACAAACAGATCATTTCCTACTATAATTATTATTACAAAGGTAAAAGTTTTTATGTTTAAATATTATATAAGACATTTAATGTGTAAAATAAAAAAATGAACCGTATTTTTCTCTAGTTTTGTACCTGATTAAATGAACTATAAGGAAAAAGGTCTGGTCCACTTAACCATATTGAAAAAAACAAACAAAACTGACAAATTATGTAGCGCGTACAAAAGGTCCTTCGAGCCGGATCTAAATCCACTTACCAACATCGCAACACACGCATCAATAAGTAATTTATATTCTACAATACGCGTACTGCCTCATGCATGCCACGCCACGTGCCCCACTGCCCCGATCAAGCCACTATTCAGTTTACTAACCGATGTCGCGCATCAGAGTGCCCTCTGCCTCGTCGAGTGCCCCACGCACCGTGCCCCACGGTTCCACGAGCAGCGAGTGCCCCCAGGCCACGTGCCCCACTGCCCCCCTGCCCCGATCAAGCCACTATTCAGTTTACTAACCGATGTCGCGCATCAGAGTGCCCTCTGCCTCGTCGAGTGCCCCACGCACCGTGCCCCACGGTTCCACGAGCAGCGAGTGCCCCCAGGCCACGTGCCCCACTGCCCCCCTGCCCCGATCAAGCCACTATTCAGTTTACTAACCGATGTCGCGCATCAGAGTGCCCTCTGCCTCGTCTAGTGCCCCACGCACCGTGCCCCACGGGTCCACGAGCAGCGAGTGCCCCCACGCCACGTACCCCGCGCCCGTGTCCCGCGCGGGGCTCACGAGCGCGACCCACAGCTGCTGGTCCGTGGCCCGAGCCCGCCCCAGCAGCTCCCAGTGCTTCGGGCCCGTTGTCATGTTGAACGCGCCCGGGTATATTAACAACGAACAGCCTGTCGAGTATTAAGGATAATTTTATTTATTTATTTAAATTCTTTATTTAACACACACAAAAAAGAATAAACACAAAGAAAAACAGGAAAATCATATCATTATGTTAAATAGGCGGCCTTATCGCTATAAGCGATCTCTGCCAGACAACCTTTGGATAGGATTTGTCATACAAATTAAAATTAGATAGGTGGTGTAATTTTACTAATATACAGGGTGTAATCGTTAAGTGTGCACAAGCGATTATTCCGTAACTATTGCAGATACCAAAAAACTTTAAACTGATATCGAAAGTACTTAACCTAATGAGTAAAATGGCCATAATAAATTTTTAAAAATAAAACGAGAAATATCCAAAAATGTTACATTAAACGCTCCCATACATTTTATTTCCCATACATTTTGTATTCATAGCAGATTTTCGAAGTGATGTCCTCATTGTGAAATACAATGAGGAGCTCTATTTACAATTTCTAAATGAACTTCCCTTCAAATTTGCGAAGTAATTAAAGCAGAAAACCAAAAAAAGAAAGAAAAAGCTAAAATCTTTCATATTAAATGTACTAGGTTGATCCAAAAGTAATGATAATTGGGTATTTCCTGTGCACATAAAAATATAAAACAAATGTTTTTTGCTTGCTCATGTATTCACTAAGTAATCACAAAAAAATCATATCAACAGGCCACGTTTCCAATTATTTACATTAATTTGAATGTGAACCGTGCGTGCCAGAATGTTTCCCGACGAAAAGAAGAAACAACGATTCGACATGTAGAGGGTAAATTTCTAAATTTTTAATGATATCAGGATAATTTTTTGTCACGCTTTGTGATCATGGACGTTACCCGAGTTCACCATGTTTATGCTGAAACCAAAAAAACAATCAATGTCCTGGATGCGAGCTTCCAAAGTGACGATGAAGAAATTCAAAGTGAAAATCAGTAGGTTAGATTAAAGCGGTAGTTTTTTGGGACGCTGAAGGAATAATTATGGTGGAATATTTTAAAAAGGTAGCCACTTTATTGGGCTCTTACTAAAAAGACCAAATTAAAAGATTGCGGTAGGTTAGTAAGGAAAAGAGACATGGCAAACTGCGGACCTGAACGCTGTTTCACCAAGACAACGCACCAGATCACAAAGCGTCAGTTGCGATGGCTGCTATTCAAAAATCGGCATTCCAAATGTTTGAACACCTACCCTGTTTTTTAGATCTAGCTCCTATTTACTTTTATCTCTTTCCTCGGCACAAGAAACACTTTCTTAGCAATAAATTATTTTAAGACGACAGCGAAGTGATGGCCGCGTGGAGGGGTTTTTGTGGATGAAGTCAAAGTTTTTTTTTTTTAAGTTTAGGAAAAAAAATATTGAAGTATATTTTCTAGTTAGAAGACTACCTAGAGAACTACATAATTATTATAACTGTAATGACCTTGTTTAATATTGATTATCATTACTTTTAGATCAACCCATGAACATGGGATATTCGTATCTCATACTAAATGTATGGGAGGGTTTCAAGTTAATTTTGTAGATATTTCTCGTTTTATTTTTAAAAATTTATTATGGCCATTTTACTCATTAGGTTAAATACTTTCGATATCAGTTTAAAGTTTTTTGATATCTGTAATAGTTACGGAATAATCGCCTGTGCACACTTAACGATTACACCCTGTATACTTAATAATATCAATCAGATAAAAAAAAATATTTGAAAAATATTAAAATACTGCAGTAGTACAGTGAACGGGCATATTATACAAAAATAAAAAATAATATCTCAATTAAAATTAAAAATAATGAAACTAGCAAGTAGCAGCACTCAGAAAACATAGTCAGTTCAAACTTTAATATCACAACTATTTCATAGATCTTTTGTAACAAACAATATAATGCTTTTCATATAAACTTACCCTGTTTAGCCATAAGATGAGCCATCTCTGGGAACCTGAGATCATAGCAGATACCGATCCCTATCTTCACTCCGTTATACTCGAAGGTCGTCAACTGACTCCCGGGGCTGAGGACATCCGATTCTTTAAATGTTATCTTGTTCGGTATATCTATGTCGAATAAATGCAACTGTGGACAATTGATAAAAGTCACAATTTATTAGGATTAAGTAATAGCTTTCTTGGGCAACAAGATAGTTTTTGAATTTGATCTGTCAACAAATTGAATTACGTACTACATAGTATAAAACAAAGTTGCTATCCATCCGCTGTCTGTGTCTATGTATGCTTAGATCTTTACGATCACATTACAGATTTTGATTTTTGATCATTTTTTAAATAGATAAATTCATTCTCGAAGGAGGAAAGTTTTAGTAGGTATATAATTTGTCAAGTTTTAGATCAAGCGAGCGATACCGCGGGCGAATGGCAAGTTTGATTAAAATGTATGACACAACAATTATAATATAGTATACATATTATGTTGAAGTAATGGCAAGTCAAAGTTTATGATTTAAGTATTTATTATATTGAAGTAACGACACGTTGTATTAGCCATCTCTCACCTTCCTATGCTGGGCCAGCAGTTTCCCAGATCCATCCCACACAGTGCAAGTGTTGTACAGTTTGTCCCCACACCGCTCGGGGACCGTCCCCCCGACCACGCACACGCCGGCCTCCGCCGCGGCGCGAGATAACGCGCGGCACGTCTCACCAGATGGCACTTCTTCGGCGTACTCATCGAAGTATTCTAGGAAGTAATTGAAAAAATTAAATGAAAAAAGGCTGATTTTCATGGATTGATATACATAGTTTTAAAAAAAAAGTTGTCACCGATGCTTGTTAAATGTACAAAGTTTTTAAAACCGTCCGTTTAAAGATGTTTTTTCAAATTCTGCAATCTTTTATGCAAATGGGTCAATCAATTTTTAAAGGTCCCGATCATAATTTTCTCGTATTTTTTTTTTACTTAATTTTCAGCATTTTACTATTTCATTTAGAAGATAATTCTTCGTAGATTAAGATTATATAAGCAGCAGTGATGTTGATTAAATACATTTGTGGATTTAACTTCACGAACAGATCTATTCACGGGAAATAATGTCCTTTGGACAACTTACACAATAGTACTTTTTTTAATGTTAAATTCCCTTAAGAATTAAAACAAATTCTTCTAATATTAAATAATAAATAATATTTTGATATTTGTTCTATTTACACCCAAAATACGAAATATTTTTATTAAAATTGAAACGAATGATGTCTTTTGAACAACCAAATAATGTTTCATAGATAAAAAAGTTTCAGTAAAGCGGAAATAGTGATATTTTTTACAAAAAAACTATTAAGGCGAGGTTGTTACGTATCGTATTATTGATTTTACTTAATTAAAATGAACTGATTCTCGATAAAACTGAATGAATGAAGTATAATGTGATTTTCATATGGGGACATCTTAGTTGTAGTAGTAGCGTCTTGATTTTTGAAATGTTAAAATTACAATTAAACTAGACATAAAATCGCGTAATAAAAATGTGTTCCCGAAACAGCCGAGTAATAAACAAAACATGAACTATTTAACTGTTAAAGTATAAGTTTTATATAATTATTGTCCTAGGGACAACCAAATTGTCCATGGTACAACCACTTTGGTTGACCAAGTGACTGGTTGTCCGCGGGACATTTTTTAAATTTTGAGCCGCCAAGCAAATACTATTGTTATTTTATATATTAATCTCAGCTCACACTAAAATATAGACGAAAGCGCATCTCGTGTAGTATAATTGATAACAATGCATCAAGTACTTACGTTTTAATCACAGTTGTCTGACGGACTGACAAAAAAGCCACCCCACACTCACCAACAACGCTCGGACGACTGTTGCCGTGATTTTATACAAATCAAAGTGGCGTTTGAGCCCGACAGTTAATTATTGTGTTTAGCTTGTTGTTTAGGAATCTACCGCGCCATATGTGTTTTGGTTTCATAACTAAATTACGGTTGTCTGTGAGACCTGTGTCATGTAGGTGATTTATGGGGACAAAAGTAAAATGCCTGAAAATCGTATTATATCCAATAAAAAAAAATGGTTTGTATGTTTGGATGTCAATAATTATGTACTGAAACAAGGAGTGTATTTGGTATTTATGGTCGTGATAGTATGTGTTCGTGATGCGAAGTTTGTTAATGCATTGTGGCATGGGGACAAATGTGATAGTACTGGAAAATTGCATTTAGTCCCTCGACAACCATGAAACAACGCACAAATTAATAAAACAAGTAAAATATTGTTCGCAATAATGCTAGAAAATATTAAAAGGAATATAATTAAAACGAATTTAACTCTTTATGATTTCATGTTTATTAATTATCCTTCAGGGACATGATCCGTACACGTCGGACCAATAAAAGTTGATCGACCCAAATATACAGGTGAAGCTAATAAAATAAAATTTGTCAAAAAATTTATTTAAAAATTGACAAAAAATTATTAAAAGATAAAGTGACTTTTATAATCTCAAGAAAGGTTCAATTCGAAAATGGTAAAAAATGAATTTGTAGTACAATCACAGAATACATAAAGCCCGGCATTCACTACACGCACCGCGAGCCGAGCCCCGAGCCGTACCAATCCGTGGACAAATCCGTCATCGCCCACACACTACACGAGCGCCGAGTTGCAGTCCAGTCGACTGTGAACTTTGGTGAGCCTTGCACGTATCTATCCTACCACGAAAAAAAGCTCTCTGGCTCTAGTAGTCAGTGAAATGCTTTTAACACAGAAAAAAAAGCGCGTGTGGGCAAAGGAATAGCTGAAACAACGAAGAAAGAAATAACGAACGAACTAGAACTGCACATTTGTTTAACTTTTTTCAATTAAAATAATATATTTATAATAATAATGACCGATACGAGTAATTTTTATATTTGATTTTACTAATAAACCATTCTTAACATAATAAACATTTTCTGATTTAAAGAACTGAACCTTTTTTCTTTTTAAATACTTACTAGAGACGTTACTCTAAAAATCGAAATCTGTTATCTAGAAATCAATATCATAAATAAATAAATGCGTTGTGATTTTTCATAAATCACAACGCATTTATTTCTTTGAATCCATACTTATAATAATTATAAATGCGAAAGTAACTCTGTCTGTCTGTCTGTTACTCAATCACGCCTTAACTACTGAAGCAATTTGCATGAAATTTGGTATAGAGATATTTTGATACCCGAGAAAGGAAATAAGCTACTTTTTATCCCGGGAAATAGGATAGGTTTTATCCCGGCAATCCCACGGGAACGGGAACTATGCGGGTTTTTCTTTGACTGCGCGGGCGATGCTGCGGGTGGAAAGCTAATTATTTATAAAATTAATTATGTATGTATATGGCGAATGACTGGCAAGTTCACCGACAAATCCGCGCGTGCACACACACGTACGGATTTGTCCGGCGCGGCTCGGGTGCGGCGCGGCGCTCGCGTCTCCAGACGGCTAGCGCCGCGCCGAGCCGCGAGCCGCGCACAACTACACATACACACGCAGATTGGTCCGCGGACTTGTAGCCAGCTACAAATCCAGCGGATGGGTGCGCCTGTGAATGGTACCCATAATAGTAGCTAAACGCTACAGAACGGACACTCTCCGCCTCCCGCCAAAATTAAACACTTACCTCACCCCGCACGATCAGACATGTTATGGTACCCATTTCCCCGCAAGGACGATACCAACGACGTCTTTAGACGAAACGCAACGAAGATTGACAACATTAATCAAATTGACTTAAAGCAATTTTATTATTTTGGATTTGTGATTATCGTTTTTCGTAGAAAATGGTTAGATATTGTGCTGTTTACGGATGTATTTCATCAGAAAAACGCGAATTTTTTTTTACGCTAGTCACAAATGTGCCAACCATAAAGAGTTTACACACACATTTGCAGTCTCTACAGTGTGACTGTCAAAACTATAATTTTGTATGGAGTGTCCGGGGTGTGGTACAATATAATAATAAAATCAATGACCTATTATACTAGTAGACGCGGCATACGCCAACATCATTGCACTAAAAAACAGCGTAATTAATACATACCTACTTACTAACGCATTATCACCAATACAGTTGTTCTCTCTTTCACTATCACGCACAAGACATAATACATGTCTCACTCATGTACTTCGTAATAACAACTGCCGATTAAAATACAAAAAGAACGTCCAGCCACGACGCTGAATGGTGCGTGACTAAGTGAAACTCGGGCACTTACCTGAGTTTTTTCTTGCCAAAATAGAGAGCGGGTAACGTATCTAGCTCTTTTATATATCATAGAATAAAATGAATAAAATCACATACTGGTTCCATATGGTGAATTGAAACATTCTGGTAAAGCAACTATGTGTGCGCCACACTCTTTCGCCTTATGTATCTCAGTTACTGCTTTAGCTATATTTTTTGTTTTGTCACCAACAACTGACATCTGTATCAGAGCGATCTTAAAACCTGAAACAATGATACATAAAAATAAATTTAAGCAAATTTGAGCATATTTCCCACTTCTGTGATTTTTTTTAGTTATCTTCTGTTTCTTCACTAAGATGTTGCTTTCAATTCTGGAAGAAGAATAAATTTTTTAAGCCAGTTGAATGATAACAAAAAAATTTAATTATTACTCTATAAAATCACTAGCTGTCCCGGCAAAAGTTGTTCTGCCTTACTCTTATCACTTAGGGGTATGAAAAGATGTTGGCCTTTTCTCAGAGCTACCCAATATGCACAGAAAATTTCATGAGAATCGTTCCAACTGTTTTGGAGGAGTACGGTAACTAACATTGTGACACGGGAATTTTATATATTAGATAGTTTATTGCATACATACTTCAATAATAGTAAAATACAATCTCATAATAATATAACTTGACATCAGTAACTATTATGTTCAATGATAAGAAAATTAAAACACTTATTCAGATAAGGAAATGAGTACCTATCTTGTTTGAATTTAAAATGTTTACTTTCTTAGTTATGAATTCTCATTTCAAAGTACTATTGAAAAATATGATTTACTTATATAATTTTTCAACATGACATAGCACCATATTAATGGTGAATTTGCAGTTTACTCTTAAAATATATTTAACACTAGCGGTCCGCCCCGGCTTCGCCCGTGGTTCATGTTTACGTTTTCTCTACATAAGAACCATCCTCGTACTTCAAGGAATATAATAAAAAAAGAATTATCGAAATCGGTTCAGCCGTTCTCGAGTTATGCGCTTACCAATACATTTTGCGATTCATTTTTATATATGTATAAGATTATGCAATAATGTGAAATGTCCAAAAAATTGTTATTAATAATATTTTAAATACTACTCATATGAAAATATTAAATAGTTACTATAATTTTCTGTTTCAATAGCTGCAATCAATGAAGGCAACCAACTTTCTGGATATTGGATATGGGACTTCTTTTTCAACAAAGTTTTTATAGAGTAGATTTTCAAATGTTTCAACCATTCATGAAGAAAACAATATTTTGTAGGAGCTTTTGTACTAACCATAGTATACCGCACAATGGTCAAACAGTTTTGAAGGTAATTTCCAATTTTCAAATAGTTGGTAACCTTACAATTATTAGGTAAATAAAAATCTTAAATACATGTTCAACTAATTTGAAGAACCCTTGTCTTTAATTAGCTATAATTTTTACTTTGTTTTGTGTTAATGTAAAGTTTTAAATTAAAAATCAAAACCATTTAGAGATTTAAAAATTTATAAATAAAGATATATTTTTGTAGAAGAAAAATTATAGATACTTATGAAGCCCTTGCTAACTAGCGGAAATAGAGACCTTGATAGTCGAAATAATAACAAATTAGTATAAGCTATATTATGAATGATAATGTTTTACATAATGTATTCGTTATTTTTAGTTTATTAGTAGTATTTAATAAAGTAAACAATATACCCTACCCTTACTGTAAAACATAGGTTTCTTTACGAAACGCGGGTGAACCGCATCAGTAGCAGTTTCACACATTTTTTACTCAAATTATCACAATTACTAATTTATTTCGGTTTTATTATGATTACCTCTTTTCAACATATCGCGAAGCAGCAAATAACAAATTTTAAGTATTAACTTGCGACCAATTATTAATTGATAAGTATGTCTGAGATTCACTATCTAATTTAAATACAAAATTAACAAATTTAAGCTGTGAATTAAGTTGAAATCGGAATTATTGACATGTTGATAAATTCGTTATTCAGAGGTTGATAATAATGACATTTGTTATCACATGAATTCCTTAGTCATTGTCCTCTGTCATTGTCACGTAGACAGAGTAACTATAGTGCCACAAACCTAGTGCCACAGCCACAAACTTATCTGACCCGGTGACAAAAACTGCGTGCCGCCATTTTGAAATGTCACATTTTCACAGACTTTTCATACGGAATATTTTGTTTACATAAAAAGAAAGCGACATCAGTGACACTGTCACCGGGTCAGATAAGTTTGTGGCACTATAACTTAGGGCGTATTCAGTAAGAAAGCTTGAAACTTATAAGCGCTTATAAGCGCTTATAAGTTTCAAGCTTTCTTTCTGAATACGCCCTTAGTTTCTCTGTCTACGTTGTCACAGAATTTTATAGGTACACACCGTAGACAGAGTAACTAATAGCCCCAATGACGATACCTTTCTCACTTACACAAGAAAGAGAGCGAAAATACCATAACAAATGCATAAGACAAAGACACAAATACCCAATTTTTTGTCCCTTAGTGTGTAACCTGTTTTTCAAGATCCGCAACTTGAGTTGCGAAACAAACTTTGACAGTTCGTGCCTTCATCGTGCTTGGTGTTCGAATTTTGGATATTATTTAGTAAAAAATCGATACGAGTACATTGAAAAGACGGTGAAATTATCTTAATATAGACATCGAAGTAAATAGAATGGTGCGTTGTCGTGTTATTGCATGTATAAGCGATAGTGAGAAGAAAATTGCCGTTGTGTCTTTTCACGCGTAAGTACGACTTTATTGTCCTTATTTATAGTTTCTCAGTGATGATTATTTATACTTTAGCCTAAAGTAACAACAAGTCGCGTTAAAACAAGGAAAATATTAGCGTAATATCGATTTTTACATTCAATAACCTATAAACATCAACAAGTAAGTGTTGCCAGTGTCGGGAAAAATAATACCCCGATCATCAATAAAAAAATGATTTGACAATATGGCGAAACTCGAAAGTAAATGAATATGAAATCCCATAATAACCCAGTGTTTCGGGAAGACTTCGGCATCGAAAACATATTTTAATTTATTATTTCTCATAGTAATAATTGTGAATGACATAAAATTACACTTATAATTTTAGAGAACCTGAACTACCTGCGAGCATTAATTATTATTAAACTATGTTTATCGATTTGTTTCCAGATGATCCAGACCTACGTAATTAATGGATCGAAGTGGTAGAAAAGATTGGATTCTCACAAAATATTGTAAAATATAAACAAGCCAATGAAAAAGTAAGAAATGTGTTTCGTCATCAATAATCAATCTGCTTATATTTTTTGTATCTACTAAATTGATTATAAAGACAAAAGAAAAATCTCATAACTGGTTTTATTTAATTGCTCCTAAAAATATTTACCCTTTCCAAAACATCCGGGAGCTCGGATACTGTGGCAACATTCAACTTATACATTGACCACAGATATATAAACATTTTGGATGTCTGTGACATTGACAAACTATCTTTGTCTCAGTCGCGGTTACAGAGTACCTTTGTCTATTAGTTTCTCAGTCTACGGTACACACAGATTAAGTATGTTATTTATACAGATTACAAAGCGACCGTAGACTGAGCCGTAGACAAAGATTATAAAGTAGCCTACTCACGATTCAATTTCAGTAACAATCTGCTGACACAATCTGCAGTGAGCTGACAGATTGTGTCGTGAATAGTATAGTTGAGGGCACGTTGGGGGCGTAACCCAACATGTTGTGTATTGGATCGGCGCGGAAGCAACCCGACAAATTGTCTCAGCAGATTGTGTGCGTGTTGGAACGTGAGTATTGTGATTGCTCCAATCTCGCAGTGTTACCAACTCTCAAAAATATTTATCCCTAAAGTTTGTGTCAAAAACTCCTAAAAACGCCTAAATTATTCAGTTGTCCCCCTAAAAAAACATACAAATATAAATTCATGATGATTTAGAAATAATATGCTGTAATATGTTTCAAAAGTCTTTTTATTACAAGTTATTTAATACATAAAATATTTCGTCTTCATCTGAAGATTCAGCGTTTTTGAAATCATACATGTTGAATAAATTTAACATTTTATTGGATGGATTAAAATACGTTGTACAAGATCCACCATTTCGATTTAATGTAAATCGGACCATCATGATGCTTTGCAAAATTTTATTTAATTACGTACTGGATGTCGCTATGAGTCGCTAGGTCAAGAAATAAATATTAAAACTAGTTATGTAATTATCAATTTAAAAATATTAAACAGTCAAAAAAAAATCCCTAAAAATACCCCTAAAAATTTCAGACCCCTAAAAAATTCCTATCTCACTTATTTACCCCCTAAATCTGGGGGGAAAACCCCTAAGTTGGGAACCGTGCAATCTCGGCTCAATCGCGCAGCCGCGTTGCGGCTGGGAGTCACTTATGAAAAAGTGTAACGCTCGGTAACGTTACGATGAGTCACCGAAAGAGGCACGCGGGCATGGTTAGCCCGCCTAAGAGCGAGAGAGACAGACATAAAAAGTCGTTGTCACATAAAACTTTCGCCCGTATACCGACTTTACAGGCAACCAATTATTTTTATTTTTGTTACATTTAAAGATCATCTAGAAAAATCTGCTTCTTCTAGAGTTTCAGTACCTATGTGAAGAATAAATTTCTGTGATAGAAATTTTGGTGTGTATTGTGGTTTGGGCATATTTAATGTAAAACCATATTACTTCACAAAATTAATTAAAATACGTCAAGCTAGAAGCTACCCGCCGCGGCCGCAGCGTAAAGCGTTGCCAATACGTAGGTACTGACAATTATTGTTTTTGTACACAAATACAGAATAAACATATAACCTTTTGAATCATCAAATCATACTTTATATCAATAGTAATAAAGTTTATAATCAAAAATATTCAAGAAATAGACAAACAACGGAGAATTCCCGAATGTTCGTTGAAACAACATGACACAAAATAAATCTTCCTAGTGGTTGAATGTCGTACCTTACCACTAATTTAACTCATCTAAACCACTAGGAAAATCCACCAGCCACTAAAACCAATATTTGTCCGCTAAATGGGGGAGCTAAACCACCCAGATCTAGTGGAAATTCCACTGAGTTGGCAACACTGGTCATCAGATTGAGGGTTGGATGAATCGTGAGTAGAGAACGCTCAATCGCGACTGCAACAAATTGTTTCAGCAGATTGTTGGTTGTGTTGAACCGTGAGTAGGGCCTTTAAAGGAGAATTTTAATGTGTGAATAATTACGCTGAACTTGCGCTGAATACATAAGGCATTGATATAAGGGCATTTTCACAAAAATGTACCCCCTCCTTGAAAAATATATTTTTTTTTGATAGTATTATATTTTAAACTTTTTTTGGTCTCTTTAAAACGGAAATTCAATATACTTCAAGAAAACATATAATATGATGGGTTTAAAATGAGAAAACTGTAAAAATAATAGGACACAATGGAAAGTCTCGCAATTTTATATCAGTTGTGTGACTATATTCAGTAGCTGGAAAAACAGTGCAAAATATAAGAATTTTTAGATATTGTTTATTTATTTACTTAAAATCGTTATTTTGTATATTTTAAACACTCACTATTCCCAACTTTTGGATCTAAGCTAATTAAAAAAAACAATAGTATATTCAGTATTGTGACTCTGGTACTTTAACTGTCATTATTATCTTTACATTTAAAATGTTAGATACTTTTTTAGAGAAAAGGCCACAAATATTACACTTATGTATTATTCTCCATTAAAGAGACTGATTTGAAGGGCATTAAATGTAAAATCTACTGAAATATTTAAAAAATTCAGCTCCGTAATAGAGGGACAGTCACACAACCGAATACCCAAAAAGGGAAAGGGTGCGTTTACATGGCGAAAAAAAAGTACGCAGGCACACATAATAAATATAATTATAAACTTAACTTAACTTCAAACTAAATTATCACAATCAGTTCGGGCTTAAGCCATCACATTATTATTATTTATCTAAAGGGTAAATTACTATCAAGATTCAAGAATAAGAAGTCTCTTTTATGTTTTATATTGGCACTAATCAAATTAATCAGTCGATAATCAGTCTTCGTGATTCGTTTATAACATTAACCTTAAATAATCACCATATTGGATAAAAAAATCTTGTTTCAGTGGACGCTGCAAACACGAAGGTTAATCTGTAAATAAAAAAAAAAAACCAATGAAAAATATCGTGAAAAAAATTAATTTTTGTTCCATTATTATCTTTAGTACTTACTTATACAAGGCACATTGTCTAGATTCTTAGTTCTGCTGGCTTATTTTGTTTCTTTTTCTGCATAATGCTTCTTTTTTTTCTTCAAAAAAAAATTTTACTTACTCATGCAAAATGATCAATCAGCTGTTGCGATTTGTATGGGGAAATAATTTTTATTTTTGAAATCTACTTTTTGCCGTAGTTTCCTACTCAGTCAAAAATGTCTTGGAAAAATATTTTTATAGCTCAAGAAAATCGCCATGTAAACATTGCTTTATGTGTTCAGGCATGTTGTGACTTTTCGTTCAGCGTATATGTGACCGCTCAAATAGTCACACAGCGGAAGTCACATTTGATAATCCTCTAGTAATAAAAACGGTTTAAAATATAACCACAACACTTATATTCATCAAAACTTTTGATCAACTTACATATAAAAACATTTAAAACAAAATTAACTAAATACTACAAGATAAATAGATAGAAATAAGCCAAAATATGGTCACATACCTGAATGAAGAATTTGGTCCCTGCGGCTTGCAAACACGCGTGCACTCCTTCTAAGCAGTTTTTTGACCCTGAGGGCTTCTAACCTGATAAGTTGCATAGCAGTAGCTATGGTGTTGACAGTAATGCAAAAATATTTGAACCACAGTAATTTTCTTTTTAGAAAATCGGTGACACAACTGAATGTTCCGGGAAGGACAATTTTTTTGATTTTATTTTTTTTATCTTTTATTTTGCTATATAAGATTATTATATTTTAACTATTATCACAGTAACTGATTATCCTGGACCAAATAAAACCTTAAAAGATGGTACCTTTCTTACAAAAAAGTTAAGAAATAATTTAATAAACGCGTAAGAGTAAGCAGGGGACAGCGTAAAATTACCCATTTTTCAATTGTTATTTATGATTAACTTAACTTTATTTTAGATTTTGTCATAGTTTTTGTTAAAAAAACAAAATATTGTCATACGTATAATCACTTTGATAACATATATAAATAATTCTGGCAACTACTTCATTATATAGAATTTAATGAATTCGAGGGACAGTTGAAAATCAGGGGGGTATACATTTTTGTGAAAATGCCCATAAATTAATTATTATTACAGGTTTGGTGAGCTTCATCTAAAAAAATTAATATATTATATTAAATATACTATGTATCAGAGACATCTAGTGGTGAATAGAAGAATCGAAATTAATAATGACTACGTTTTTTCTCTAATAGATGGCGCTGTATTTAATTTCGATATTATACGGTTCATGAAATATAATGCTTATTATAACACTTTAAAGTACTGAGATAAATATGTATATATAGTAAAATTTTTTGTTGATTATTTCAATATTAATATAACTGCAAACTTATATAATTTAATATTGCACAATAATATACAAACTACTACCGCCATCTACATCAATATCAGATTAATTATATTTTATTACTGTGACATCTAGCGATAACTAGTAGTAACTAATTGCAGAAGAATTACTGCCAGATTCTAATAGATGGCGTTGTTTTTTATTTCATAAAATTTACTGAATAATTTACGGAATAAAATGTTTAAACATTACAATATGGATGGCAAAAATCAGTGAAATATTAAATAAAAAATGTACTTTTCATTTTTTATGTTAATTAGAATGTTGCTTCAGCGAAAAAGCTTTAGACTTTATTTAAATAATTAAAACTAGTGGCGCTATCTACATTAATATCCTGTATCATTTATTTTATATCAGCGACATCTAGTGAACACTAGAAGAATCGAAATTTATAATGACTACAGCCTCCTTCTAATAGATGGCGCTGTATTCACTTTCAATATTATACAATTCATGATTCAATACAATGCGCCTGTCCGTCTGCAAGAAAACTTCCGCGAGAAATGTCCGACAGTCTGTCTGACAGCAACTTGCAAGTCTACAATTGCAGGTGGAAACGCGGCCTAACACTATAAATCACTAAAAAAATGTACCTATAGTTAAATTTTATTGATGGCTATTTTCATATTGATTTATCTGCAAATTTATAATATCACAATAATATACAAACTACTAGCGCCATCTACATCAATATCAGGTGACACCCTATATACATATGCACAGGTATAATGCATCTAGAAAGCATCTAGATAATATATTGACAAGATATATTGAAACAATTCTGGATTGAAAAGTAGGTTTTTAATAAATAAGCACTCTTAGAACAATTGATTTATTGATTCAATAAATGAAACGATACCAATTTAAATTTCGCGCTGTTTTTGTATGATGTGCGCATGCACAGGTTTTATTTATTATTTAATTAATAATAAAATAAATAATTTAACAATTTCAATGATGGACCTATACGGACCTAACGATAAAGAATACGATTTTGATAAATTTCGCCAATTTTGCTATGGATGAGATGCTAAAGTGTACTTTTTTTATACCCAAAATTTAAAAAATTATTTATAAAAAAACTAAAGGGGACCTAACAAAAAAATTGTGAGACCTTTAAGGACCTAACGGAGACCTATCGATTAAGGTCATTTTCGACCCAAAATTCCATTGATGGGGTGCTAAATTTGCATTGGTTAGCCGTTAGGTTAGTTCATAAATTACTTCTAATGAAATTGTATGCCGTTAGCCCACAAACATGTCAGTTTCAACTTAACAAAAACTTACCTAATAATTGCCTCTTGTTCGCTTTGCTGTGCAACATTTTCGTGTAGATTTCTGTCAAGATAAACTTTGCTTCAATTTGTAATAAATTATTTTCATTAGTGTTCTACGCACGTTAAGATTAGTCGTCGCGACGTGACTGACTGATACTGTGGCCATTTCTGTGATCACAATATATACTAATTGTTACATTACGGGGAAGCACCTAAAAGCGATTTTTTCATTGGAATGTTCTTGGGAATCACAAATCAAAGCTATTAAAATGTAGTTAATGCTAAGATATTTTATTTCAATTTACCTACATATGATAAAAAAATATATATTTTTTTGTAAAATCGAGACAAAAAATAATAGTAATGTCACAAAACTACCTTCATTTAAAAAAAAACTATAAGCTAGCCTATCACATGGGAGAGGAACTTTGAAGAGGAGTTATGGTTATAACGCAAAAACACTGAAAAACATTTATTTCATAAGTGCAGGTCTAAGAGTGCAGCTTGCAAGTTGCAGCGGTTCAATTGCGCGAATGTTAATTTCTATTGTATGTCGGCGCAACGACGATACACGACTACCGTCAAACTACTAAATAATTATAACTAGCTAAAGTTTACTTAAATCTTTTTAAATAAGTGGTTGATAAATGTAATGAAATAATTAAATTAACGAAATAAATAATTATAAAAAAAAAAAAAATCTTTATTAACCAAAATATTCAATCATTACATTGTTAAGTGTGATAACAGTAGGATTATTTTACAAGGTTGCTAGTACAGTGATATCCAAACTAGGCTATTGCCTGTATCTTGGATATCAGAAACGGAGTACAGGTTACTTTATGAAGACGAATTATACAGTACATCAATAATTATGTTTAAATAATTTATAATTAATAATAATGAGTGTACTTAATACAAGAACTTACAACATTGTCCATTTAACATAGGGTGTGTGATTGTGTGTGTGTGTGTGTGTGTCTGTGTAAGTGTGTGTTGTGGGAAGGTGAGTGTGGATGAAGGTGATAGTGTAAATATGTGTGTGTTTGTGTTCATGTGTGAATGCGTTCAGGGATCCAATAATATTAATTAAAGTAGCATTTTAGCATAAGTAAAGTGTTCAAGTTTTATTTCTCACCAACAGATTTCTATTAAAGTTAAAGTTTATTCTTATATTTAGACCAGATCTTCGGTATCGCTGTATGAAAGTTCATGCAGCCAAGATTTCATTATTTTATTGCATTTATACATATTGCAGTTTTTCAGATGTTTTGATTTACAAACATTATTGTACGTATGAATGAGTGAGTAAGCTGGGCTACGTCTAGCTATTTTTGAGTTGAAATCAGGAAGTGGGATACGGAATGTTCTTTTCTTTAGGAGATCTTTGTAATCGGGCCGCGAAACGATTGATTTATGGGTTAGGTTTACTGCTGAAAGTATGTATAATTGACGAACGCGAAGTACGTTAAACTCACGATAAAGTTCATTCGTAGGAAATCGGAAAGGCTTTTTAAGTGTCACTTTAATCAGTGCACGTTGAGCTCTCTCCAGTTGCAGGAGGTGAGTTTTGGCAGCGCAGCCCCAGACAGAGATGCTATAATTTATAATAGATTGGCATAAGGACGTGTATACTTGTCTGAGAATTTTTAGTGGGGTGCAATTGCGCAGTTTCTTCATTATGAAGATGAGTTTCCTTACTTTTGATGAAACTTCACTAATGTGTTGATGAAAGTTTAGGTTGTTGTCTAGGGTAACACCTAAGTATTTTAGTGAGGGAGTGGATTCAATGTGATGGCAGTTACATATATAATATATATAATATATAAATATTATAGGACATTATTACACAAATCGACCTAGTCCCACAGTAAGCTCAATTAAGGCTTGTGTTGTGGGTACTAGGCGACGATAAATATAATATTTAATAAATACATATATAGATAATAACACCCAGACCCAAGAACAAATAATTGAGTTCATCACACAAATATTTGCCCTGACCGGGGATCGAACCCGGGACCGTCGGCTCAGTAGGCAGTTACTTTACCACTGCGCCAACCGCGTCGTCAATGACGACGATGACGATCACATGACGATTGAGTGTTGCCGGGGTTGGTACAGGAGTGAAGTTGGAGAGACTGCTTGGGGTAAAGTTTGGGGTTTGCAGATTTTGAAAATGTTAAGTACTTGGTTTTGTTGAGATTTAAAGTTAATAGGTTATGGTTAAGTGCTTCTGTTATTTTTAATAGACCTGATTCTGCAAGTCTGTGTGTTTGGTCCCAATCTGCGCCATGAAATACCAGAGCAGTGTCGTCGGCGTATGCAATTATGTGGGAGTTTTTCAAACTCATTTTAAGTATGTCATTAATGTAAATGATGAAAAGAGTTGGACCGAGAACACTTCCCTGTGGTACGCCAAATTCAATTTTTAGTTCGGAGCTAAGTTTGTTGTCGATTTTTGTGCATTGCCTGCGGTCTGTAAGATAGCTCCTAAACCAATTTAGTGAAGTGCCTCTGACTCCAATTGCCTCCAATTTCTTTACGAGTAGGCCAAGAGATATAGTGTCGAAGGCTTTTGACAGATCTAAAAAGACGCTTAGACAACAGTGTCCGTTTTCTAAATGTGAAGATATGAGATTGGTAAGTAGTGTAATTGCATGCTCAGTAGATTTGTTACTTCTGAAACCGAATTGTTTGTCTGAAATGAGTTGATATTTCTCTAAGTAAGATGTCAGTCTGTAGTTCACAATTTTTTCGAGGACTTTTCCAAGAATGTTTAAAAGAGCTATGGGTCTGTAGTTTTCTGGGAGGCTTTTTGTTCCATTTTTGTATATCGGTATTACAACTGCTATTTTCCAGCAGTCAGGAAACTCACCGGATTCTATACTGAGATTGATTATGTGTGTGAGAGGTTTTATAATTTCAGGAAGAATGGCTTTTATCGTTCGGACTGTGAGATTATCTAATCCGGGGGAGCTATCGTTATTCAAGCTCATTATTACTTTGTGTACCTCTGATTCATCGGTGGGGGAGAGAAAAAAGGATTGCGGTGCTGAGTTATCTGATTTGTAGGAATTTATTAAATCTTCATGAGATGTATTAAGTTTATTTAGGATCTGATCAGATAAAGTTTTTCCAACCGAAGTAAAATATTTATTACAGTTGTAGAGAGATCTATTTATATCATTATTAATTTGAAGTAATTCCACCGGAGGGTTGGAGTGAGTACTGGTTTGACTTATATTTTTAATGGTTTTCCATAATAATTTAGGGTTAGATTTGTGTTGTTCTATTAGTGTGCTATTGTATTGTATTTTGACATTTCGAAGTATTTTATTGCAGAAGTTTCTATATCTCTTGTATATAAGTTGGCGTGTAAGGTCATTAGGGTGTAGTTTTGTGTCTTTATGTAGTTTGTCACGATGGGTTATGTTATACATCGAATTAATCCCGGGGTGATCCACGGCTTTAAATTTGTGCGTCTGCGACTAACTTTAATTTTAACCGAGTGTTTTTCTATGGTGTTCGTTAATATTTTGTAAAATGAGGAAGATGCATTATTAACTTGTGTAGAGGAGAGAGTTTCCTTCCAATCGGTATTTTTAGTGATGTGATGAGAGCGTCTGTGTCGGTTTTCGTACGCCATCGAGGTAGTTTTTGTGGTTGCCTTGTATTTACTACTTGACCTATAACAATGTCATGATCGGTAACGGTTGATTTACATACTGCACCGTAGAGTCTATCGGTTGCTTTGATGAAAATGTGATCGAGGCAAGTTTTATCTCTAGTGGGTTTTGTGATAGTGGGGAGTAAAGAATGTGATGACATAATACGATAATCTATAGATTCTTGAGATTCCGAGTTACAGATATCAATATTAAAATCGCCAGCCACTATCGCAATAGGTTTCTTGCTTAATGTGTGAAGTAGAGTATCTAAGGAAGAAAGAAATGAGGTGTTAACCGGAATGGATGGGGTCCGGTAGATTCCTAGAAGAGAGATGTTATGATTGATGTTAAGTTTTAGGCTATCTGCGTTTGTGAGCGAGGAATGTTCTATAGCTGAATTGTGGCAATCTTTAATGAATATAACTACACCACCCGATTTATTTATCTGGTTGGAAGTACGAAATGAGTTGTATCCAGGGAGGTTGTCAATTATAGTATTTTCACTTAACCAGCATTCAGTTAGAATTATAGCATCAAATTTATCATGGAACCTACTCAAGTTTAAAACAAAGTCATCAAAATTTCTTTGTATACTCCTAATATTTAATGATAATACCGAAAATCTGTTGGCGTTAGGTTTCAAGTTAGAGTTGTTGAATTCTTCTATAGACTGGTAGGGATGACAGTCAATTGAAATGGTTACATCTAATTCATTAGTTACATTAATTAGTGACATGTTGAAGAGGTGAATTTATAACGGCAAGGTTTTTTCTTGTAGAATATTTTGTCATCCCTATATTGTGCTTGAGTATACTTATGGTAATTAATATTGTGTGTTTTATTACGAGTGCAACGTGTGTGATTATGAATGTTTATGATAGAATTTAATGTTAGTGATAGAAAGTGAGTGTGTGTGTGAGTTGTGTACTGTGTGATGTGTGTGTTGTAATTAGTGTGTTTACATATTTTTGTTGATTGGTAAGTTACTGTAAAAATGAAAGTGGAAGAAAGAATACAATTAGAAGTAAAAATAATTACATTCTCATAATATAAAGAAGATGGAAACAAAATAAATATTTTATATGTCATGCGCTCTGGCTTTAGGTTCGCACAGGTATGTGAAGTCTTTAAACAAAGAGTAGTTGTATTAAAATTAGAAATAAAATCAAATACAATCTCAGAGAACGAAGTGTAAAACAAAATAAGTATTTTGTACAATATCGTGCGTTTTGGCTTTAGGTACGCATAGATATGTGATATCTTTAAATAATTAAAATTAGAATAATTAGAAATCAAATCAATTACATTATCATATAACGAGAATGAAAACAAAATCCATATTTTATATATCGTGCGTTTTGACTTTAGGTACACACATATATTATGTGAGATCTTTAAGTAATTAAAATTAGAATAATTAGAAATAAAATCAATTACATTATCGTAATATGACGAGAATGAGAACAAAATCAATATTTTATATATCGTGCGTTTTGACTTTAGGTACGCACAGATATGTGAGATCTTTAAGTAATTAAAATTAGAATAATTAGAAATAAAATCAATTACATTATCATATAACGAGAATGAAAACAAAATCAATGTTTTATATAATATCGTGCGTTTTGACCTTGCGCTGAGTACGAAACCAGTGTCTCATAACAAATTTACGCACACAACAGTAAACAAAATAAAAACAATACTTCGCGTTATGTGCGTGTCATCACACAAAAATTTGAGAGCGACTATTCGTTCGCACACTAGATTGTAAGTAACGTACGTATACAGCACCACACAGCCGCAAGATATGCGTTTACGATAGGGATTGCTTGTCGATAAAATGAGAAACGTTAAAATTTTAAAAACAATTTATAGGCAATACAGTAACTAGGTAGAAAATAGAAATGGACATCTTGATGGTAGCATTCATGGTGATGAAGTACATAAAGCATTGCCTATTGACTTATTGTTAAGTAAAATAAGTATGAAATAAGTGAATTTTTTTTAATCCATGTATAATAATCACTATAAAATTATTGCTCGAGTACCTATCAAATAATAATAATACAATCAGATATTAAGCTAATAGTAATACATTATGATATAAAAATAAGGTAGTAAAATAATACATAATACGATAAAAAATCCGAATCTTATCGACATGGACACACTCGACGCGCATCCTCGTAACGACCGCGAGCAGCGGCCGTACTACACGATCGAACGTTTTTGTTAGCTTTAGTATCTTCATTATACATTGCGGTATTCGAACTCCGCGTTTGAATAGAGTCACGTACAGAAGAAGCATTATAAACTATTTACATAAATTAATGTGACTGTCGTTCTGTCACATAATGAAACCAAGAAATCACTCTACGTAATATTGTTTTTGAAATTATAGTAAGAAAATCGTATAATTTTCAGTACTTACCGATGGTATGTGATTCCATTTGACTTAAAGTTGCTGGTTTCACTTCGGTTTTTACAAACTTTAACGGAACAACGCGGCATTTTCAAATAATACCCGGCCGACGGTCGAACGTCAACTGAATGCAACAAACAGCATGTGTTCTTTTTTTGGGCATATTGCTGCGACACCGGCCCCGCCCCCTAACCATATCTCCCTTTAGTTTCTGTGATCTGTGGTTTTGACTTTAGGTACGCACAGACATGTGAGATTTTTAAGTAATTAAAATTAGAAATAAAATCAATTACATTATCGTATAGCGACAGTGAAAACAAAATCAATATTTTATATACCTATCGTGCGTTTTGTCTTTCGGTGCACACTGGTATGAGAGATCTTTAAACAATTAAAATTATAAATAAAAACAATTACATTCTCATTTATCGCAGGTAAAAACAAAATCAATATTTTATATATCGAGTGTTTATGCCAAGAAGCTTATATCTAATACACTGGAGATTGCACTATGACCATTGACTTGTCACAAGAAAATATAACCTTGAATGACGTCAGTGTTGTTTTTTGTCTCTTTCTGTGGGTGACCACACTGGTTTGTATATTCAGGATTTTTCGAAATAGAAAAAACTAAAAATCATGGTCTATAAATAATAACGACATATATTTTTAACAGTATTATTTATATTATAATATTACTGGCCATACTTTATAGGTACGTACAATTTTAATTGGTATAGAATGATAATTTTAAATAACTCTTGGCTACAAAGCCTGGATATGAACCGATATATAGCATTAACATCCTTTGTAAATAGAGGAAAGTTGTGTTTTGCATCAGATGCTGTTTACCAAATTGTAAGCTACTCAGATCTTCTTTTTAAACGCGTTGCTTCGACGGGTCAATTTCAAGCCAAAATCATCAAAGAAAAACTGTTTATAATAAACGCCTTACACAAATTTCAGCTAACTTTACAAAGTTTATTTTTCAAAAGGTATTTTTTTCTGGGTCGTAATCCTCAGTAATTTTACCCTTGATGGGCACATATATTTCTTTTTATTTTACTTTTTGGAAAGCTGAAATACCTACCTAAAACAAAAAATATGAGGTAAGTTAAAAAAGTATAAATTTCAATGTAAAAACGAACAATCTTATAACTACATGTGAGTGCAATACCGATGTCGAGTGTTGTTTCATTACTAGTAAAAATCTTGAAAATGGTGATCTAAATTTCATCATAATATTGTTATTACAATATATTCTCTTCACTATCCATAAAAACTCGTCATCATGGTTACCTTACTTGTTAATTTTGTTTATTGAAAACTTGTTGAAAAATGATAAAGTATTAGGAAAATAACAAATTTAACATGACTGCTTTCTAAAATGATGCAAAATTTTACAATTTTTGCCATTGAAATGATTCTAAACAGGTAAATGCAGGAGTATTGAGGAATATTGTAAATAACGTAAATATACACTTGCCTGTGAAATTCTATGCCAGAATTTGGTGTCCAAACACTTCTGCAATTTTTCACAATGCAATACATTATTTATATTCGGAAAATATTTATTAAATACGCAACAATATTAACTTAAATATTCGAAGCGACGCAATTTTTTTGACACTTATGCCATATTGTCAAAGTGAGAGTTGCTACAATTTTATTATGGTAACTACCCATAATCAGGGAGTATCGCTTTTTAATAATTGGTCCAGATACTTATTTTATTTAGCATAAATAATAATTGTCTCATCCAACAATGCTTCTGAATGACGTTGTTGGCAATTTATCAACAAACTCATGTACAAAAACTAACCTTTTGCACAGAATATTACGGCATACATAGTAGCCTTGGGAAAACTTCGTATTAACAGTGGCAATACCAAGTTAGGTGTGAAAGTGATAAAACACAACAATTTTCTTGTTACACGTCAAATGTTCATACCGAAATCTCCAGTGTATAAGATATAAGCTTCTTGGTTTATGCTTTTGGTTCGCATAGCTATGTGAAGTTTTTAAAGAAAGTGAAGTTGTAACAATTATTATCGTTAGTTTTATATTTATTGTATACAAACTCATTTTTGCGTTGAGCAACTTATTTACCTTATAATTATTTAACTTAACTAGGTATGTTAATACAATTAATGAATTTACAATAATTTACGTAAGAAATATGTTTATGGTGGAATATAATACTTGAAAGGAGGGAGTGTATTATTTCAAATGTTGTGGTAGTTTCTAGACAAATAATATAATATTTACAATTTTTGCACCAAAGAAAGAAATAATATGATATGCGAGCAAGCTTACGGGTTAGTCTGAGAGTTATGCAGCTGGTGAAGATCTTCTGGTTTCTTGATGGCGATTGCTGGGTTCCCTTCTTGTTTACGTATGTAAACCACTCCGTTTTTAATCCAGCAGTACTTGTAACCAGATGCCTTTGTATGTTGCCGAGCGGCACGAAATAAATGTCTGTTATCCTGAGTAAGCCGTTCATTGAAATAGATATCCGTATTTTTGGATGCTGTTGAACCAAGTCCCATGTCTAGAGCGTTAATGGAGCGCTGCTTCATTTTACCAACTTTTAAAAATTCATCACGTTTATTACGACTTAAAAATCGGGCTATTAGAGGTCGAGATGGCTGTTGTGAGTTGTCTTCGGAGTAGCCAATATTTTGAGAGGACTTCCGCGGGGGGCCCGCGCGGGTGATGAAATCTAAGTCAGATTCTTCTATAGGAATACCTCATTTTTGAGAGATAACGCGGAATGTATGTGCGGGGTTTTCATTTGGAGTTTCTGGAACGCCTGCAATTTCTATTTCATTACGGAGGAGAGCTTGTGCGTTTGTGTTCAAGCGATCTTTGAGTTCAGTGATTGCACATTCTAACGTAAGAATTCGTTTTTCTTGACATTCAAACTTGGTGTCATACTCATCAAGATAATTAATGTTTTTAAAAATGATAATAATTAATGTTTGTTAAAAATGATAAAAATTCATTGCAAAAATTAGAGTGGCAACACTCAAACTAATTCTTGTGACTTTGTGAGTCATGGTTTGCTTTTAAATACGAGCGCCCGGCGGCACAGAACACATTCCAAAGAGTAGAGTAATACATACGGAAACACCAAGAAGCTTATATCTAATACACTGGAGATTGCACTATGACCATTGACTTGTCACAAGAAAATATAACCTTGAATGACGTCAGTGTTGTTTTTTGTCTCTTTCTGTGGGTGACCACACTGGTTTGTATATTCAGGATTTTTCGAAATAGAAAAAACTAAAAATCATGGTCTATAAATAATAACGACATATATTTTTAACAGTATTATTTATATTATAATATTACTGGCCATACTTTATAGGTACGTACAATTTTAATTGGTATAGAATGATAATTTTAAATAACTCTTGGCTACAAAGCCTGGATATGAACCGATATATAGCATTAACATCCTTTGTAAATAGAGGAAAGTTGTGTTTTGCATCAGATGCTGTTTACCAAATTGTAAGCTACTCAGATCTTCTTTTTAAACGCGTTGCTTCGACGGGTCAATTTCAAGCCAAAATCATCAAAGAAAAACTGTTTATAATAAACGCCTTACACAAATTTCAGCTAACTTTACAAAGTTTATTTTTCAAAAGGTATTTTTTTCTGGGTCGTAATCCTCAGTAATTTTACCCTTGATGGGCACATATATTTCTTTTTATTTTACTTTTTGGAAAGCTGAAATACCTACCTAAAACAAAAAATATGAGGTAAGTTAAAAAAGTATAAATTTCAATGTAAAAACGAACAATCTTATAACTACATGTGAGTGCAATACCGATGTCGAGTGTTGTTTCATTACTAGTAAAAATCTTGAAAATGGTGATCTAAATTTCATCATAATATTGTTATTACAATATATTCTCTTCACTATCCATAAAAACTCGTCATCATGGTTACCTTACTTGTTAATTTTGTTTATTGAAAACTTGTTGAAAAATGATAAAGTATTAGGAAAATAACAAATTTAACATGACTGCTTTCTAAAATGATGCAAAATTTTACAATTTTTGCCATTGAAATGATTCTAAACAGGTAAATGCAGGAGTATTGAGGAATATTGTAAATAACGTAAATATACACTTGCCTGTGAAATTCTATGCCAGAATTTGGTGTCCAAACACTTCTGCAATTTTTCACAATGCAATACATTATTTATATTCGGAAAATATTTATTAAATACGCAACAATATTAACTTAAATATTCGAAGCGACGCAATTTTTTTGACACTTATGCCATATTGTCAAAGTGAGAGTTGCTACAATTTTATTATGGTAACTACCCATAATCAGGGAGTATCGCTTTTTAATAATTGGTCCAGATACTTATTTTATTTAGCATAAATAATAATTGTCTCATCCAACAATGCTTCTGAATGACGTTGTTGGCAATTTATCAACAAACTCATGTACAAAAACTAACCTTTTGCACAGAATATTACGGCATACATAGTAGCCTTGGGAAAACTTCGTATTAACAGTGGCAATACCAAGTTAGGTGTGAAAGTGATAAAACACAACAATTTTCTTGTTACACGTCAAATGTTCATACCGAAATCTCCAGTGTATAAGATATAAGCTTCTTGGTTTATGCTTTTGGTTCGCATAGCTATGTGAAGTTTTTAAAGAAAGTGAAGTTGTAACCTTAGATTACAAAATAAAGTACAGATGGAGCATGACAACCGCCCGTCGCCCTTGTCAAAGAAAATACGAAATCAAAAACAAATACGTCGCTGCACCATTGCTATAGCGCATATAATGTCATGCAATACGTCAAAAAGGGTTTGCAATTTTAGTAAAAAAATGCCGTCTTGTGATAATAAAACGCTGTAAAATTTGTTCCCGAAAACAAAAAAAAAGATAAAACATCGTTTCACAGGTTTTCTGTAGATTATTTGGCTGATTTATTTCTTTAATACGAATAATAATTTTACAGATATGAAGGAATACAAAACTTCAACGTATGTTGCCAGTATTTTGAAAATGAATTTGCCATTTTTATTGGTAAAACGGTAAAATGGTTAAAAGATCTTCATGGTAATGCTGTTGGATTTTTCGATCGTGAATGTGATTATTTGTATAGTGCACTAAAGGTTCATGATCATTATTAGATTATTTTAATAAGCATAATACATTATTTTGTTACTTTTATAAAGCTTAAAAACGTCATAGTCGTTTTCGCTAGCGATTTAATTTATGTGAACTCCATGATGGATATGATGAAAATAAAATGTCCGGTATTCTCGACTAAAAACTACCGCTATTCGTATTTCGTATTCATATATTATGAAAAATAAAAAATAATATAATTATTATAGTTAATATTGAAACTTTTTTTATGTAATTTATTTAATAAAAAATTGAATACAATTATTTTGTCCATATATAACTTGAGTAGGCAGGTACTTTATGTAATAAAAGAATTTAAATAAAAATTAAAACTTGACTTCTCATTTATGTATATAGCCTACGTCACTACCGCCACTAACATAATAATTCAGATCATTGCAATGAAACCTCACCACTCAAAATCGGTCCAACGGTTTATACTGCAGGGCGTGTCAAAGAAATATTATACATACATACATAAACTCGAAAAACATAACCCTCTTTTTTCCGTAGTCGGGGAAAAAATTGGGAAATTTTTCAATATCTGGCAACATTACACGCACACAGAAGCACCGTGTACGTACAGTGCAGCGGTGAAATGACAGCACACATAGCTTTATTGAAAATGACGATAAATTATTCGGTTTAGTTCGGCAACGCTCCATCTGTCTTTTATTTTGTAATCTAAGGTTGTAACAATTATTATCGTTAGTTTTATATTTATTGTATACAAACTCATTTTTGCGTTGAGCAACTTATTTACCTTATAATTATTTAACTTAACTAGGTATGTTAATACAATTAATGAATTTACAATAATTTACGTAAGAAATATGTTTATGGTGGAATATAATACTTGAAAGGAGGGAGTGTATTATTTCAAATGTTGTGGTAGTTTCTAGACAAATAATATAATATTTACAATTTTTGCACCAAAGAAAGAAATAATATGATATGCGAGCAAGCTTACGGGTTAGTCTGAGAGTTATGCAGCTGGTGAAGATCTTCTGGTTTCTTGATGGCGATTGCTGGGTTCCCTTCTTGTTTACGTATGTAAACCACTCCGTTTTTAATCCAGCAGTACTTGTAACCAGATGCCTTTGTATGTTGCCGAGCGGCACGAAATAAATGTCTGTTATCCTGAGTAAGCCGTTCATTGAAATAGATATCCGTATTTTTGGATGCTGTTGAACCAAGTCCCATGTCTAGAGCGTTAATGGAGCGCTGCTTCATTTTACCAACTTTTAAAAATTCATCACGTTTATTACGACTTAAAAATCGGGCTATTAGAGGTCGAGATGGCTGTTGTGAGTTGTCTTCGGAGTAGCCAATATTTTGAGAGGACTTCCGCGGGGGGCCCGCGCGGGTGATGAAATCTAAGTCAGATTCTTCTATAGGAATACCTAATTTTTGAGAGATAACGCGGAATGTATGTGCGGGGTTTTCATTTGGAGTTTCTGGAACGCCTGCAATTTCTATTTCATTACGGAGGAGAGCTTGTGCGTTTGTGTTCAAGCGATCTTTGAGTTCAGTGATTGCACATTCTAACGTAAGAATTCGTTTTTCTTGACATTCAAACTTGGTGTCATACTCATCAAGATAATTAATGTTTTTAAAAATGATAATAATTAATGTTTGTTAAAAATGATAAAAATTCATTGCAAAAATTAGAGTGGCAACACTCAAACTAATTCTTGTGACTTTGTGAGTCATGGTTTGCTTTTAAATACGAGCGCCCGGCGGCACAGAACACATTCCAAAGAGTAGAGTAATACATACGGAAACACCAAGGAAACACACATTGACACATGACACATTCACTCGCCGGTTACGTAGTAACTAATACTTAATCTGTGCTCGCCGGCCGCTTGAGCGTTCGGAGCTCTCTCTATAATAATTACGATGTGGAATTAAAGGGCAGTAAAATACGGGTATCATTTAAACTATCACCAATTTAATTAGTTTTGTGTTTCTTAAATAATAGGGTTTGTCCTCAAAATAGTAGATCTGTCACCAAAATGTAGTCACCAAACAATGCAAAATCAGTTCCACAATAAATCACCTAAAATCCTGAGATATAAGGTCTAGTACCAAATAAATGTTTTTGTATGTATTATAATAGGTGTGTCCTAATAAGTATTTAAGCAAACTAATTTAAAGAGATCACCAATAAATCATATAATGTTACCTACTAAAAGTTAAAATAATCAATATTTATTCTTAAAAATAATAACCACTGAATAGTCAGCTCTGGTTTAATAGCTGGCTAATGGTTAGCATAATTGTAGATAAAACACTTAATTAAGTTTAAAATAATCAATATTTATTGTTAAAAAACAATAATCACTGAATAATCAGCGCTAGTTTGGATTTCGAAAGGCGCCCCTTTTTCTTTTCTGGCCGATAAGCACATTTTTTGCTTCTAGTGGGGGGTTGGCCTGCTTTAAGCGTATGGCTAATCCGATAATATGTTTGCACATGTCAATTTTTAAAGCGCGCCAATTTGTCTCCGCCCCTTTGATCATTTTTTCTTTAAAATTATAAATTGATGTATTAAATTGATAACGAATACTATTAATTTAATATCTGAACGAAATAAAATGTTACTACTGTCTTGGTGACAAAATATCAAATAAAAAGGAGTCGCAGTCAGGGATCGATAATCGATTTATTTGGTGACAGATCTACCATTCTGAGCACAGAGCTATTATTTAAGTAACAAAACTGTTATAATAAGAACGAAGTTTGTATTCATGTAATGCAATATAATTTTATTGGTTATCGATCTCTTATTTTACACATATATTAACATTAATTTGATAATTCATACCTGGGAACAATTTTTGTTTATCTGAGAACGAAAATATTTCGTGGTGATAGATCTATTTATTAGGTGATACAACTTGATGACAAATATAAATTTTGGTGATAGAAAATATAGTTCCTGTAAAATACCGACAGGCGTTCTACTTCGAGTATGAGCGCCTATCCTGATGATGGTGACGTCAGAATTGCTGACGTCACTCTTTTTAAAAATAGCCTTTGGGCCCTTCTTCCGTCATGTATTATTGTAGGGAGGTGGGGGATAAAATAAAACTATCCGCATTTTTTTTATAAAATCAATACTATAGAGTCTAGCTTATCGAATGGAGGAGAAAGAACACAAGACAACATAAAAACCATAAATTTTATTTGTGAAAATTTTTTTTTTTTTCATTGTTTTTTATTTCTTCAGAATAATTAGAATATATTATTTTCGCTTCCTGCGACTGCGCTCTGCTGAGGTTGAGGGCTGCTTGAGGTGCACCGTGCGCACGTGCACCTTGCAGCTGTACGACTGCGCGAACGCCTTGCCGCACACCTCGCACTTGTACGGCTTGTCGCCCGTGTGGCTCTGCGGGAAAATATTATATAATTATAATATGTTACGCTACTTTCCTAAGTAACATCATAGAGACGAAATTTACTCTGTCTTCTATGTTTCTTCTTCACGCTTAAACCATTGAACCGATTTGTTACAAATATAGTTTGTGACTTGAGAAAGGATCAGGATAGATTTAATTCCGGAAATCTCACGGGAACGGGGCCTGTGTTTCTTGTTAACACGTGGGTAGCTGCGGGTGGAAAGCTGGCATACGATGGGCTGGCATATTGCTGCATAAAGACTCTCCGAATGTATACAGTGCGGCCAGCTGGCTACACTTACGAGCAAGTGCCGGTCGAGCGCCGCCTTGCACTTGAAGGCCTTGCCGCACGCGCAGCACACGTGCGGGCGCCGCTCCGAGTGCACGCGGCCGTGCGTCAGCAGGTTGACGCGGTTGTGGAACGCCTTGCCGCACTCGCCGCACTTGAACGCCTTCACCGCGGAGTGCGTGCGCTTGTGGAACATGAGCAACGCGTTGGTCTGAGGATTTTTAATGAACTCTTTAATTTTTTGAGAAAAAAATAAACAAAAAAAATTGATTGTCTGTAAAGTCGGTTTACTGACGATAGTTGAACGTGACAACGTAGGCCGATTGTGCTTCTTTGTCGCTCGTTCCGCGCTCTCGCTTGCACTTCAAGTCTTACATGGAACGCCTCAGAGCGAGGTAACGCCGTATGAGTCATGTTCTTTCGTGCGTGCAGCCGGCTCTATCGAATTATAAGACGTTGTCACGTCAAAAAGTAACGCAGATATAAAAGACGAAATAATAATAAATCAGGACAATTTTTCACACACGGCACGATCTGATCCCATACTAAGCTTTCGCTTGTGTTATGGAAACCAGATGGCCGATAAACATGCATATATAATTTTAAATAAATAATTATATAGATAATTAACACCCAGACACAGAGTAAACATCTATATTCATCACACAAATATTTGTCCCGGGTGGGAATCGAACCCACGACCTCTGGCTTGGCAGGCAGGGCCACTACCAACCAAGTCAACCGGTCAGTCAAAATAAAACAATATCGAAACAATTTGCATTTAAAGTATCATGTTTTCTTACTTTATAGATTTTCACGAGGCTACTGACTAAGTGAACTAATTGTTGCTTTACAAAATTAATGTAATAGACGCAAAATCTGCGGCTTTTACCTCGGAACATTTATTTATACTTGTAACATGTTTGAAATTATTTTCAATATACTTATGCAAAACATTGAAAAATCACTAAGCATTTCTCATAATCGCCACTACAGGTGTCTCTCAAGGATCGCTCTTCGGACCAATATTATATATTATAGTCTTTATATACCGTATGACAAAACAGTCTGACTAAAGTAATAAAACCGGTAAATCACATTAAGTACTTACAAGGAAATTGAAAAAACTAAGTAATGTATTAATTTAGTAAAATTGCATTATCATTTTTTTGTATTTGATTTTATACGAGTATAATATTATATGTACATTTATAAGTTACCTATTTTAACCGCGATTTATTCCTACGTTTCATTTCATCGTAGAATAAAATTGAGTCAATAATAATAGAACCGTTATAAATAATTTACAGATAGTTCAACTCAGTTGTGCGCGCCGCCCTATGTGTGGGTCAAGAAGCTTTATATCTAATACACTGGAGATTGCACTATGACCATTAACTTGTAACAAGAAAATATGACCTTAACTGTCGTCAGTGTTGTTTTTTGTCTCTTTCTGTGGAGTGACCACGCTGGTTTGTATATTCAGGATTTTTTTAAATAGAAAAAACTAAAAATCATGGTCTATAAATAATAAACGACATATATTTTTAACAGTATTTATATTATAATATTACTGGTCATACTTTATAGGTACATACAATTTTAATTGGTATAGAATGAGTTTTAAATAACTTTTTATCTACCGTAGGGACGGTAGATAAAACGTCGTCGTCGTCACCAAAATGTATCTCTTCAAATCGCGATATCTCAGAAATAGTAACTCTTGGGAAAGAAATCATAGAGACTTTTGTTGAGAATTATAAGATCTATAACTTTGGTCTGAGGTCTTTTTTTTTATAAAATTTACAGTCTTCGAGAAAAACACGACGAAAAATGTGTCCCGAATTTTTTACTTTATCAATCAATATCTCGATAACGATGCATGATACGGAAAAAATGGTCAAAACTTAATTGTAGAGCATAAAAAAAGGAACAAAAAGTGTCTTATAAGTGATTTCCGAATTTCATCGGATAGCCGAGTTATTGCCGAAAAACAAATTTTACCCCTTTTTTCAAGATGGCGACGAAAGCTCATAGGAAATCTTGGTCGAAAAATTCAAGTTAAGCTTTTCTAGGTATTCCCTGCAACATATAAAAAAATTAGATGCGCAAATTCACTTTATTTTATTTACCTTTTTTTCTAAGAAATGAGTGGACTATTTGGCTACAAAGCTTGAATATGAACCGATATAATTATAGCATTAACATCCTTTGTAAATAGAGGAAAGTTGTGTTTTGCATCAGATGCTATTTACCAAATTGTAAGATCTTCTTTTTAAACGCGTTGCTTCGACGAATCAACTTCAAGCCAAAATCATCAAAGAAAAGCTGTTTATAGCAGCCTTGCACAAATTTCAGCTAACTTTACAAAGTTTATTTTTCAAGTGGTATTTTTTTCTGGGTCGTAATCCTCAGTAATTTTACCCTTGATGGGCACATATATTTCTTTTTATTTTACTTTTTGGAAAGCTGAAATACGTAAAACAAAAAAATATGAGGTAAGTTAAAAAAGTATAAATTTCAATGTAAAAACGAATAATCTTATAACTACATGTGAGTGCAATACCGATGCTGTGTGTTGTTTCATTACTAGTAACAATCTTTAAAATGGTGTTCTAAATTTTCATCATAATATTGTTATTAAAATATATTCTCTTCGCTATCCATAAAAACTCGTCATCATGGTTACCTTACTTGTTAAATTTGTTTATTGAAAACTTGTTGAAAAATGATAAAGTATTAGGAAAATAACAAATTTAACATGACTGCTTACTAAAATGATGCTAAATTAGACAATTTTTGCCATTGAAATGATTCTAAACAGGTAAATGCAGGAGTATTGAGGAATATTGTAAATAACGTAAATATACACTTGCCTGTGAAATTCTATGCCTGAATTTGGTGTCAAAACACTTCTGCAATTTTGCACAATACAATACATTCTTTACATTCGGAAAATATTTATTAGCTGTGTTTTACCTGAAAATAAAACACATATTAAATACTTACCTATATTTGAAGCTTACTTATTGAGAAGGTACCTAGCTTTTTCCGCCTATTTTCCCTCTCTTTCACGTTGTATATATGCTATCTCTCTCGCACACGGCACACCTCCCACCAGGTGGAACGGCCGGCGCACGATAATGTGCAGGCGCTAGATCTTCTTCATTGAGTCGAAATCCTCAACAGGTGGACGTTAAGTGTAAGCTTCAAATATAGGTAAGTATTTAATATGTGTTTTATTTTCAGGTAAAACACAGCTATTAAACACTTGACCGTAATTTGAAGTTTACTTATTGAGACCTGTTTGTTACCCACCTGGTGTACAATATATGGACGCAAATGTGAATTTGAATAGGTACATAAGTAATTACTTATTTCTTTATTTGAAAGAATAAGGTGTGCAGATAGTATACCAATAAATCACACAAATTTTTATATTATTTATATTAACAATCCCAGATGAAAAGTTAATCAAATAAGAACCAAAAAGTTAATCATCATGATTAAAAGTATTAGAACTTATGAGATTGGTTCAAGCGTACCTTAGTTAACCTTTTGGGCTTGAAAAATTAAAGTTACTACAATTTCCACTATCTTTAGCGTAAATCTGCGAAAGAGCAAGTAACGACTTTTAATTACGCATTTAGATGTTACTTACAAGATTAAGCAACAGCTCATCACCGACGAGGCAAGAATACCTCAAACTCAAACCTTTATTTATTCAATTAGACTTCTGTAGAAGCACCATTGAATCATCGTAACATAGATTTACCAGCTGTCTCGACTCACACAGTTTTAACCCAACCTGCTACTAGCGGACAAGAAGAGACCTTGGTCTTTACTTTTAGGGTCAGAAATAAATTCAAAAGGTCATCCCTTGGATAAGGTAATAAAATAAACCAGGTAAACGGTTTAAATCATAATACAGATATGTAACATGCAACCAAAGCGTGGGGTGTCTATTAATGTTTAGAGCCAACGCCACCGATCATAATATAAACATGGTTGGTACTTTCAGTGCAATGCATGAATTATTTATTTAAAACTGATAGGTTATAAACTCTGTACTGGAAACAAATATAATGAACTCAAGAAGTTAGAGACTAAAATGATAAGAGCTTATCTGTGTCCCAAACCTGCAATTACTACAGCTAAGTACGTTAAGTTTTAATCAAATTAATTTTAAGATATTGTAGTGTTTGAGTAAGTATAGGTACTATATCCCCGGATGTCTCGGGTTCGCGGGTAGTGGGGAACACAGTCACGCAGCAGCCTCGGGCGTGAGCGGACTTGTGTTTACCCTAGATACTGGCGACGTAACGAGCCATTCCCATCCCCTGCGTATACGAGTGTGAACTCGTATCTACATTTGGCGACGAGAATAAAGGTCAGATCTATAATTTTAAATAATTATTCTTAGAATTTATAAAAATAAGGGAGGTAGATTATTAATGTTAATTTGTTTGTTACGTTACGTTTTGCTTTTGTTCAAGTCGTAAGCGATAATCATGATTTAGGCTTTGAGTTTGACACATAGGATGCGTACGTACGCGATGTCAAGGCACTAAACTAAAACGTAACACTAACCTGACGCCGCGCTAATATGTCAATTAACGTTTTGTACCTTGGTTGTACCAGTATATTTTCTATGGTTGTAATGCGCAGTAACTATACTGCTAAACAGATTACCAAGCGCCAGCGCTGGGTGTACCTACTCAGACGCTTGACGTCTAACGTTATAATTTTCATAAAATTTATATTAGCGTCAGACGAAATATTTGCGTTTTAATGTATTTGAGTACATAATTATAGTAAAACGGATATTATTAGTTAGGAAAAAACCTAGCGTGTACAAAATTATTGTATTATGATAATTCTTACTTATATACTCATGACACAAACAATGATATTCTGCTAAATGATTTCTATTTATAACATTCTATTAATAGCTTCACCTACTTGTATTAAGTTAGTTCTTCAGACTAGATTTTAACCCATTTTGAACGGGCAGATTTGGTTCAGTATTTGCATACTTATCAGGGATCGGTGGCAATAGTTTCTGAAATTAATGGTTTGCGAGTTTTTAAGCTACGCTTTGGTGTATAGGGCTTTGCTTAGCGAGGCACTAGTCAATCTGTGTGACATGAGCAGAGTGTGACACTAAAGCAACGCGGTGCTAAGTACGTGCACTGTCTGCTAAAGTTATATGTAGTTACCAACATGAGATTAAATAAGCCAAACAAAGCGGCCAATGATTTTGTATCATAAATTTTGTAGATTGTATTAAATATTATGATTTAATTATGTGATTGCTGCGCTCCGTTTTATAATAGTAAATAATATGTACATTTATAGGGCTGTAACTACTTATTATAAATAATAATTATATTTTATAATATAGTCGGTATCAGAACAATTAATAAATATGACATGATGATTTGTTTCGAAATAGAAGACTTTATGTGCCACCATAAAGAAAAAAATGCAATTCTTAATAATCAAATAAAATAAAATTAAAAAGAAGAAATAGCAATAGCGGCATAAAGGATTACCGCAAAGCAGCAACCATTAATTGAAGGGTATGGCTGCTCAGAGGAGACCACGTGACTGTACGGATGCAATAATTTTCTAATAAATATTACGTATATGACACTGTGTTTTTCTAGCAGAGATAGAGACAGACATATATTTTTTTATATAATATGTTGTCGTAAAAAGTAAATGAAGACATACTTAACTAATTTAGTTGTTTTATATCCGCGTTAGCATTCCTTACGAACACAGCCATACATACCGTCATAAGACGATATTATTGTACAGAGTAGTTCTCCGCTCACCCGCAAGTTTTTAACTTTTTGTCAAGGTGTACAAGTTAACACTATTGAATTAGAATAAGTGAAATGTAAAATTCTTTTGAAAAATAAATGTCTCTAAACCTAATTCCTCTTCTACGTATTAGTTGTTCAAATATACTTAATTCATATAATATCCGCCTACTGTACCTTAACCTCTTTTGCTGTTATTTATTGTCTTTCTGTCAACTTCATCTGTGTGTACAATAAAGTATTTTTATTATTTATTCCATAATACTCGGGTACCATCATAAGGAAGGTACCCGGTCCTTTGGAAGGCTTACGTGGGGACACGGATCCAACACGCAGAGGCCCTTTAGAGAACTTTACTGTGTTGTGGGACACCAGCCGCAGCCTGCCCATGACTGCACTATAGAGATACAGTCCTAGGCAGTCTGCGGCCGATGTAGGACTATTTCGAGATATGGAAAAACAAAATAAACTGGGCTATGGAGTGGGATGTTAAATGGGCCGGTATTTGGGGACTATTGGAAACTATGACACCTGCCTTTCTACTAAAAGAAAGTAAAAATATGTTGGCAGGTGGTGACTCGCCCTCTCACTGTATGGGCCCCCGAAATAAGTCGCTGCAATAGTGCGACAAGGGGGCAACATATTGTGAGCAGCTAAGGGTGGAGAGGCGTCCTTGGACTTTAAACTACGATCACGCGCTCCCTGAGGGTCCAGCATCACGTGCCCACTCGCCACTTACACTTCGCATCCACCCTTCGAGCTAAAAGCTCTCGCGACTCCACTCTGGCCGGCCGGTTAAGGCAAGCCAGAGGTGGGGGTCCTGTCCTCGTCAGGCTTCACTCCGACCGGCCGGTGAAGGCAAGCCGGAGATGAAGACAGGGGCCTCCCCCGGGAG
Source organism: Colias croceus (assembly GCF_905220415.1). Lineage (NCBI taxonomy): Eukaryota > Metazoa > Arthropoda > Insecta > Lepidoptera > Pieridae > Colias > Colias croceus. Next base: position 9,010,569 of record NC_059552.1, on the reverse strand, counting down.
CACTCGGTTCCCGCGGGGTCGCTACTCCCCGACACCCCGCCACAAGGTGTCCTGCGGGTTGACTGATTGCACGGGTGGAATATCTACTGTCACGTAGACAATAGATATTCCAACCGTGGGCGATGGGGTCGTCACATCCCTACGCCCTTATTATTTATTATTATTACACTCTTTACGCGTGCACAAGTACCCGCTGTACACATTTGTATGGTCATAAAACTATTTAGAGTATTTAGTCGGAAGTTTTATGTAGGTACTACAACTTATACTTACTGGATACAAAATCTATTAAATGTACTGTAGTTTCTTATAGCGAATTGTGTACCGACTAATGAAATAAAATAATATTATGTAAGTAGTATCCAAAAGAAAGATATAACTTTATAATTGATCTACGCTTGATCTACGTATTTCGCTTAATATTAAGCATGCAATTGTAAATATTAATTTGATATTCGATAAATATATATATTATATATACATACTGGCTGACCCGACAACGCAAACGTCAAACGCGTAGTCTTCTAATTATTAAATAGCGCCATCTATTGAATACTTACTCAATCCAGCCAATAGATGCCGCCATATTATGTAAGAATCGATTGGAGTTAACAGATACACAGAGAACTGACTGTCAAATAATTAAAAAAAAATATCTAATAAATATTATAAAGGCGAAAGTTTGTATGGATGTATGGATGTATGGATGTTTGTTACTCTTTCACGTAAAAACTACTGAACCGATTACAATGAAATTTAGCACACATATAGAGGGTAACTTGGATTAACACATAGGATAGTTTTTATCCCGGAAATCCCACGGGAACGGGAACTATGCGGGTTTTCCTTTGCAGACGCGGGCGAAGCCGCGGGCGGAAATCTAGTAAATGTATATATATTTGCAACTATAAACTGAAATGTAACCTATCCTATCTTCAAGTTAGACGAGACTGCACACTGGGTTCAAATCAAATTTAAAATAATAATAATGAATAAAATTATTGGTTTATGCAAGATATAAAGGCAGTACGAGCCTTCATTAAATGAAAATCGTGCGTGATTGGTTGTAAAGGCAGTACGAGCCTTCATTAAATGAAAATCGTGCGTGATTGGTTGTATAGGCAGTACGAGCCTTCATTAAATGAAAATCGTGCGTGATTGGTTGTATAGGCAGTACGAGCCTTCATTAAATGTAAATCGTGCGTGATTGGTTGTATAGGCAGTACGAGCCTTCATTAAATGAAAATCGTGCGTGATTGGTTGTATAGGCAGTACGAGCCTTCATTAAATGAAAATCATGCGTGATATGGTTGTATAGGCAGTACGAGCCTTCATTAAATGAAAATCGTGCGTGATTGGTTGTATAGGCAGTACGAGCCTTCATTAAATGTAAATCGTGCGTGATTGGTTGTATAGGCAGTACGAGCCTTCATTAAATGAAAATCGTGCGTGATTGGTTGTAAAGGCAGTACGAGCCTTCATTAAATGAAAATCGTGCGTGATTGGTTGTATAGGCAGTACGAGCCTTCATTAAATGAAAATCGTGCGTGATATGGTTGTATAGGCAGTACGAGCCTTCATTAAATGAAAATCGTGCGTGATTGGTTGTATAGGCAGTACGAGCCTTTATTAAAAGTAAATCGTGCGTGATTGGTTGTATAGGCAGTACGAGCCTTCATTAAATGAAAATCGTGCGTGATTGGTTGTATAGGCAGTACGAGCCTTCATTAAATGTAAATCGTGCGTGATTGGTTTATAGGCTGTACGAGCCTTCATTAAATGTAAATCGTGCGTGATTGGTTTGTAGGCTGTACGAGCCTTCATTATATTAATGTAAAGCATACGTACCGATGTTATCACATGAAATCAAACCTGATTTTAGGTTGTGCCTATTGGACTAAAGAATGACTAACTTACTTTCCCTCCTGGTATACTCGACCTAGAAGATGACAATGCAACACTTGCTTTTTGTTGGAAAAGATGGAAAAGGTATTCTTGGATTTTCTTAGATGCGCGAAAGGCGCCGAAAAGAATAGGGCCACTTTGTTATTGTTAAGTGGATCTGAGTTACAGGAGACTATTTACAGTCTACCTGATTTATATGTAACTGATTCTGAAGAAGTCGGTGTAGTTATTTGCCACAGCTATAGGAAAATAAGACGAGAAACTACAATGGGGAGTCTATGTTAGCACTGCCGCTGCTAGGACCAGCTCAGCTGCGTACAGTTCGGAGCATGAGGCATCATTTCACGGATAAAGATACGACTAGATTGGTTTATTAACTACTTTCATGGCATAAGGTTACTATGGGGCTTGGCAGCAGATATTCAAACTGTTTTTGTATTACACAAATGGCCCATACGCATTTATATAAATTACGTGCTCGGGACTCACTAAGAGATACTGGCATCCTTACTGTACCTTCACAGTATATAATTAAATTTTAATAACGTTTTAAATGTACGCAAGAATACTGACTTATACGCAAGAAAAGGAGATGGACATTGTTGTCACATAAGGAACAAAAATAAAATTGACATGCTATTTTTCCGGCTATCTAATGGGTCAAGATATACTCTTTTACAATAGAACTCCTGATAGAATTAAAGAGTTTAATATTGGTAATTTAAAAACTAAATATAAAACGTAGTAGTTCAGTGAGCCTATTACAACATTAAGGAATATAATATGTATTATGGAGAATGAAAAGCCATGGAGGCTTGTCGCGTGGGATCCACGGGACAGTTCTTTGGCATCTACTGTTATGTTAAATTAAAATGTAATATTGTCATGATGTTAGAGCAGCTAAAGAGTTTCTTGCCGGTTCCATTCATGGATGATGCTTTCCGAATTGGTGGTAAAGTGTGAAATTATGTTACGACGGTTCAAAAGAGCTTCTAGAAGAAGTCTTATTGAATGAATAAATGTTGAGTTTGTGTTTTTAATTATCGAAAGGTATATGTTTCAACAAATAAAACAGGAAGAAGGAGAGATATTCGAGAAGTTGTAGGAAAACAGCTGCGGAACCAAGCTGGAAAGTTGAATATACAAACAAGCTCGGAAGAACAACTGATGAAATGAAATTCTTTTGGAAAACAAGGACATTCTCTGGAATACAGAAAATAAAGATAAAATTTCCTCTCGGTTGTATAACAAACAAGAATTTGACAATTCCGATGTTAGGGACAGGGATTAAAAAACAATAGAAAATAACATACAGATAGAAAAAGGAGATTTTGAGGTCAATAACAGGTGATAAAGTATATGTTAAGGAGATGGAGAAGCGTAACAAACTGACAGCAAACTTTAAACGAACTCGAAACAGTGTAGAACAATTATTAGAAGGTGGATACTTACTTGTCAGAAATGTGGATACTAACCAAAAGCATAGAAGTAATGTGACTTAATAAGAACAGAGGGGGAATGGAAAGTTTAGAAAGTTCAGGATAGAGGTGGAGACTACGGATAACGGAGATGTAAAAGAAAGTGAAGAATACCGCTAATGAAATACCTAATTAAATCAGTCTGATAGCTTTCTATAATGTATGTTTGTTGTAAACGATTTTATTTTAATAAAAGAAAAAATAGAATAAGGAAGGGATGTAGTGTTTGAGTAAAGTATAGGTACTATATCCCCGGATGTCTCGGGTTCGCGGGTAGTGGGGAACACAGTCACGCAGCAGCCTCGGGCGTGAGCGGACGTGTGTTTACCCTAGATACTGGCGACGTAACGAGCCATTCCCATCCCCTGCGTATACGAGTGTGAACTCGTATCTACAGATATAATTATGATTTACATCAGAACTTATATACCGAAAGTCTCGGGACTACATAACGTGACTTATTAAACAGTGTTTGTGCATAACACTAGGCCATCAACAGCTATATGAACGTCAGACAGGAAATGAGGCAAATTTATCCAGTAAGTAACAAAGGTTTTTAACTATACTTATTCTAATTCAACCAACTTCTACTAGCTACTCCGTATGTCTTTTGGGTAGACGGAGGCAAATAGGATTTTTCTTCCGACTATAACATTTGATATTTGGAAAATGTACTCCACATTTTCATACCTTCAGAGTCAGATTCTAGTGGTGCAGCACTAAACACTGTCCATTAGGTGGATGGTGCTGCTGACCGGGCCTTCAGTTCTACTTTCCAGAATACCTTCGCCCTTCTCGGTGCTACTACTACTGAAATAGCGGTACTCTTACACGTCGTTCAGGCCTCGTACTGACTAGGATTTCTCATATTATCGTTACAACCCGCTCTAACGAGAACAAATTATCGCTAAGGAATTCTGCTGCAGGACAATGGCAAGAGATTATTATGCATTATTATGTTCAGGAATATGGTGGGTTCTGAATACTATCGTCGTCTGAAGGTATCTCCTTTCGATTAACTGCATTAAGGGTGCAGATCTGATCCCATTTTTGTTCCGTAGGAATGCTACGACTGTATAAATGTTAAACTGGACAAAGAAAGTTGCCCTGAATATGGTCGGTTGTTCCAACATCCCTAATATGGCTAGCTTACCTTAGTTACCCCTTGATTGTTACTGCTACCAATGGAGGCACTGCTCATGGGTTGTCCACAGTTGTGCGAGTGCAAAAATGAAGAACTGAACTCGTGGGGAGCTGTCGAATGAATCTGTTTTAAGATTATGAAAGGACAGTTGGTTGTGGATGCGAAGACAGGACGTTACTTTAGTCATCTGTAACCACCACGAGAGGCAGCCACGGACAGTGATATAGTAAGAACTAACCTAGCAAAGTTTAGTTGGCTTACCAGACTTTGTCATGTTTTAAATGCAGTATATCATCTGTATATCATTGCATTTACGACCATTGATAAACTTAATTCAACCGCAACCACGAGAAGCAGGCACGGATATCGATATAGCAAGAACTAAACCAGAAAGGTTTAGTTCGCTTATCTGGTATCTTTGTAATGTTTCAAAAGCCGTATATTCTGTATTGCATTGCATTTTTTGCCCCCCCCCCCCCCCTCTTCAAATCAAAGAAATGAGAAGTCATCTGGCTGAGCTTTCTCGTGAAGGGTAGGGGTTCCAAGTAATATCTATTAATACGAGGCTTTTGTTTGGAAGGATTGACCTTCCGTTATTAATTATCCTCTATCCTAAGTAACTCAATAGTCAGAATTCACAGCACTCGTTGAGTACTTAAACGTTTTACGTTAATAGTTGCATATAAGTTTATTATATAATATAATAATCCCTGTGGGATGACAAGAAACTTGTCTAAGCAAATGATTATCCTAATCACTCAGCGATTTATTGTTTGAGCCCTGAAGAAAAACTCATGGGTGCCATAATGAGGCCAAATGGGTTGATAAACGAGTCGAATGAATTGCCTACAAGACCGGGCAACTAAAGTAGGCCTATGAGAGGTCAACTATACATAACCAATCGTAATTTGTTACATTCAATCGCTTTGCGATTTAAAAATCTCTTCAGGTTGTTTTATGTGAAAATTGGTCGGCTAGTGCCATGGAATTACGATACCAAATATACCGTTGACACAAGGCTTGGTGACAATCCTCGAAACCACCGCCACAAATCATCTGCGAGATGATATTTGATCCGACTCGCCTTCCTTTGTTGTGAATAGGCTCTGCATTGGTAAATACAATTTGTTCAAGTTCCAATTTCCAACGTCTCCCTATTTTATTGTATTTATAAGGTTATATTACTATACTTATATTGTATAGATGGCCCACTGTGAAATAGATTTCAAAACCTTTTTCTACCTACCTTAGAAGAGTGAAGATCCGTTACTGTCATCTCTAAAACTTTCGTAGGTCCTCGTTGACGAAAGCAAATATCTATGATCATTTTAATGATCAATCCTTTGTATATTTGCACCAACCGCAATCAAAGCCCCACGAGGGCCGATATATATTTGCACCATTTCCCCGTGAGGGACGGCCATAATCAAAGCCCCGCGAGGGCTGATATATTATATTTCCACCATTTCTGCTTGAGGGACGGTTGTAATCAAAGCCCCGCGAGGGCTGATATATATTTGCACCTATTTCCCTGCGAGCGACGGCTGCTCGAGGGATGTTTGAAATTTGAAATGAGTAGGGCCTTCCCAAAAATACTTAATAGTCACCTTGCGAGGGTGGGTTTAACCTGGCTAACGAACCTAACCTGCGAGGAGTAGCGGTTAAACCTAGCGGCCACATTTATGTAATCTGCTTCGAGCAAGATTTAAGGTGCTAATATAAAATTAGAAGTTAATAATCATTTAAAATAATAATATAGCAATTAACAAGGTACTTTAACTTATTTTCGAATGCTAGCAACAGCTGTCCAGGATGAAATAAGAATTGATTTGACAATGGTAATTCATTGTTATGTATATATAAAAAGAAGGCTTTAACTATTTAATAAAGTCAAAATTCAAATCATCATCACTTCGATTCATATTTATTTTAGTTCATACAATCGATGTCACATTCAGTTGCTTTATATCCGTTAACATTCCTTACGAACGCAGCCATACGTGGCCATACCATCGTAGGACGGTTTTATTGCACAAAATAATCTCCGCTCACCCGCAATTTTTTTACTTTTTGTCAAGGTGTACAAGTTTATAATATTATTCTAAAACGTTAGAATAAGTGATAACGTCCCTTTCCAAACTAGAAAATTTAAATGTAAAATTTTGGCACTTACTCGTGTTAATTTGACGACGCGGTTGGCGCAGTGGTAAAGTAACTGCCTACTGAGCCGACGGTCCCGGGTTCGATCCCCGGTCAGGGCAAATATTTGTGTGATGAACTCAATTATTTGTTCTTGGGTCTGGGTGTTATTATCTATATATGTATTTATTAAATATTATATTTATCGTCGCCTAGTACCCACAACACAAGCCTTAATTGAGCTTACTGTGGGACTAGGTCGATTTGTGTAATAATGTCCTATAATATTTATTTATTTATTATTTATTTATTTATAACCAAAAAGTTGCATCATTTGAAACATAGGAAACTTAGGTAAAAATGTACTTTAAGGGCCGTTGAGTTGGACAACCAAAATTTTTTTGGAGAAAGGTCTATGCCTAAGTAAGTGACCCGTAAAATCTTAACCTGCGGTGATTTATAGTTTTTTAGAAATTAATTATTAAAGTTTCATAATTTTTCATAGAATTTCGAGCAACCATCTTGTTGCGTTTCGTTACCTACGTACATAGTTTAACCTACCTACGTACGTTTTAACCTACGTAGTTTTTGTTGTTTGAGTGGGAATCGCACTAAAGTTCAAGAGTTAACCTAACACGCTCGTCGCTTCGCTCCTCGCTACCTATTTGAATGCTAAAAGTAAATCGATTTTAAAAACTGAAGCAAGTGCTATAAAAATAACTAAGTATAAAATTGTTATAAAAACAATGTTATTATCTCAGACCAATAAAAAAGTATAGACGGAACATTGCGCTCCTACAAGTGAGGCACGTAATATGAAGACGATTCGGAAATATGAAGACGGCTGTGCGGTAGTCTGCAGCGAGTAAGCGAGCGCGCATGACGTAGTAAACAATACCTAATAATTGCGAAATTATGCCGTCCTGTGTTGTAAAGTGTTGCAAAAACAATTCCTGTTTTAAAAATAAAGCTTCTGGGATAACTTTTCACAAGTAAGTAACCTATTTGCTGTATATTTTAAACAAAATCGTAAAAATACTAGACATACTTTCTCGGAACACGCCATTGTGTCAGTGTTGCAAGTTAAAAACATTATTTTTTTCCCAAAAGTAAGGGAAATCGTAATTTTTTACGAATACTAAGTACTTTACAAAGTAAGCAAAATTACTACATTAAATTTACTATTGCATAATTACTTAGTTTTGGTATACATTAGGTATGTTATTATGTATTGTTGTTATATATGTGTTTGAAATGGTATTTCTTAGATTCCCAGCTGAAAAAACGTGGAAAGAAAACTGGATTAAAACTATACGGGACAACAGAAATGATGTCGAGTGGCTCCCTTCAAAATTTAGTGTAATTTGTTCTGCACATTTTGAAGAAATTGATATGTACAACACCAAAGGTGGCTACCGTCGAATAAAGAAAAACGCTACGCCAAAAAAGGTTGGTTATTTATTATTATGGTTATTTTACTGTCGATAATAAAACCTTTATCTTATTTTAAAATACTGCCATATTTTTTAGATTCATCTAGTAAACTTCGAGTGGTGTCAGGGAATGGAAGTGTCTGGTAGTTCTATTAATCCTGCACCTTCAACAATGGAACTTAATACAGAGGTTTGTGCCTACCTGTATTATCATCAGTATGTGTGATTTTACCTTAGATATAAGTGCTTATAAAAAATCTAAATAACTTTTTTTTTTCGCAGCACTGTAATATTGAGGAGGAAGCTGACGCAGCTGGTATTTTTGGCGATACATCAGATAAAGTTACAGAAGATATCTCAAACCATCAACATGAAATCCGTGATTCCGAACTAGAGTCAATATTTGACACTCCCAAAAAAAATAAACTTAGACAACAAGCTAGAAAGTATAAGTTACGTTATAAAATTCATGCACGCAAAATCAAAACACTAAATCAGAAAGTTAAACGCCTTAAAAAAAAACGCGTCACTAAAAACAGTTCTAAAAGATATGAAAGATAAAAATTATACATGTATAGACACTGACATATTAAATATGCTCGGTGAAAACGTTGTTGCAGCAGAAATATGTCATAATATAAACAAAAAGAATGTAGGAAAGAAAAAAATCAAATATTCCTCAGCCATGAAAAAGTTTTGTCTCACACTCAACTTTTATTCACCAAAAGCCTATGAATATGTGCGACAAACCTTCCAAACTTGTCTACCACACTCTAAAACGTTATCGAAATGGTACGCTCATATTAACGGTGAACCTGGCTTTACAGAAGAAGCTTTTTCAGCAGTAAGACTAAAGGCTGAAAACTCAGAATACCGTCCTATATGTGCCCTTGTTTTTGATGAAATGGCTCTAAGACAGCAAAAGATATGGGACGGAAAAAAATATCATGGGCTAGTAGATATGGGCATTGGTACAACTTCAGATTCGGTTGCATTAGCATCTCAAGCTTTTGTGTTCCTACTAGTAGCCATAAATCAGCGTTGGAAAATCCCGTTAGGTTATTTTTTAACTAATAGTCTCAGTGGAACACAAAAAGCAAACTTGATCAAAATGTGTCTTATTAAATGTTATGAAGTAGGAGTTGATGTAGTGTATATAACTTTTGACGGGCATGCAACAAATTTTGCCGCCATGGAATTACTTGATTGTAATGTTAAAGATTTGTCATTAATGAAGACCACATTTAAACATCCATCAAATGATACGGAAGTAGCCTGTATCTTAGACCCGTGTCATGTCATGAAATTAGTCAGAAACCAGTTACAATCCAATAAACAGTTCTTGGATATAAACGGCGAAATTATAAAATGGGATTACTTAACTGAACTCAATACACTGCAAAACAGCGAAGGGCTTCATTTGGCTAACAAATTATCAAAAAAACATAAAGAATACAAAAACCAAATAATGAAAGTCAAATTAGCCACACAATTACTGAGCAGAAGTGTTGCAACAGCTTTGAAAATATGCAGAGAAGACCTGAATCTCGATCAATTTAAACAGTCTAAGCCTACCGAACACTTTATACAACTAATGAATGATTACTTCGATATTTACAATTCCAGAGGCATGAGAGCATTCGGATACAAAAAGCCTATTAATGTCAGAAATAAAAATGATATAATCACTTTCCTCGAAGACTTAAAACAATATATTATAAATCTTAAATTGAAAATATGTACAAAACGAAGCGTCATGAAAGATGGAAAAAAAACGGTGTTATTTACTCGATTTTACAAGCCAATAATTGAAACAAAATGCAAATCGGGATTTTTGGGTATTTTAATAAACATTGAAAGTGTTAAACATTTGGTTCAGCATTTGATTGTAAATGAAAATCGGTTGATTTTTATACCCACTTATAAAATGAGTCAGGACCACATAGAAATTTTTTTTGGGTCAGTCAGGATGCATGGTGGCCACAATGACAACCCTAATGTCAAGCAATTCAAAGGTATATACAGGAAACTATTAACACATCTTGAATTAAAGTGCTTAACTGGTAACTGTGTGCCACTGGAAAATATAGCTATATTGAATTGTTCTTCCGCCATACAAATTATCAATGTCACTTCAACATCTTACCGTCACGAAGAGGATTATGAAGAACCCGCTCTGAATTTCCTTAAACCAATTGAAAATGACGTTGGAAATTTGGCCAGTTACTTAGATGTACCAGATATAAATGATTTTCGGAAATATGTAATTGGTTATATAGCTGGTGGGGTCGCTCATTACCTATCAAAAAAAATCAAATGCGAACCGTGTATGGCCCGGCTTCTGTCTTCAGAAAGACATGATTTTCATAAGTTAATAACATTAAGAGACAAAGGTGGTTTAAGTTTTCCTTCTCTTGATACATATAACATATGTTGTACGTGTGAGTTGGTGATAAGGAAAATTGTTAAAGCAGGAATAACTATCCCACCAAAAACATTTTCATGTAAAATGTTGCCAAGACGAGTCCATATGACTCGCACTGTCAAAAAGTTATCAGATCTCATGTAGAGCCAAGCTTCTAACACTACACGCCCTAACTCTACAAGGCCTAACTTCACAAACTCTACACCTTAGTCAAAATATGTGGCTTGGCCATTTCGCTACATTCACATCGGCGTAAGGTGAAAAATTTATTCACTGTTCATTACTTTTGTGTTATACAATAGTTTTTGTAGTAACGAATGGCCAAGCCACATATTTTGACTAAGGTGTAGAGTTTGTGAAGTTAGGCCTTGTAGAGTTAGGGCGTGTAGTGTTAGAAGCTTGGCTCTACATGAGATCTGATAACTTTTTGACAGTGCGAGTCATATGGACTCGTCTTGGCAACATTTTACATGAAAATGTTTTTGGTGGGATTTCATTTCTTTTTGTAAGTTGTTTGTTGTACAAAATTTTATATGTCGATTAAATTTTTTTTTTAACAAGGAGTACCTATACATATATATATCTAGGGGAACCAAGTTTTAGATTATTAGACCTCTAGCGTGATCAAAATTTAATTTAAAATTACAGGTCTCATACAAACTCCCATCCCCTAGTTTAAGGGGTTGGGGGATGAAAGTTACAAGTTTTATAATTTTTTTGTTCGTTGTGTGCTAGTACTAGCTTACATACAAAATTTCAGCTTTCTAGGACAATAGGAAATACCTTAAGAATTTTGATGATCATCAGTGAGTCAGTGACGAAATTAGCGTTTTTTAGATATAAATCAAATCTGAAGTATAAAAGCTAATGTAATTTAAACTTAATATGTTCAATAAGTCCGCTATTGACAATATATCCCGAAAATTTTGTTGATCTAGCATAATCCAAACCCAAGTTATGAGGGTTCAAAAAAACGTCGAAGCGCTTCGAGAAAAGGTAGGTAGTGCCCGTGCGCTTCGCTTGTTCGCTTGGCTCGTCTTGGCGGGGGCACTACCGTGCCCCCAGATAACATCAATAAACCAGCACAAATACGTACTATCACAAATTCTGAAAAGATTTGTTGGCAATCAGGATATTTTTGCAAATTTTGAAGATGAACATAACGAGTATGGCATAGAACACCAAACAAATTTAATTAGGTCTGTGATAAGTAAGTACATAAACATAAGATTCCACCACATTGCGAAACAAGAAACTTTACTCAAAAGTTGTGACTCAAAACGTCAGACATATAAAAAACTGTCACAACATAAAGGGCATTAAATTATCATTAATATATTTTTGTTTTTTATAGGCATTTGGATTTTTTTTATGAGAAGTGTGTATAAAAGCGAAATATCATGTCTTTCTGAAGACAGAAGCTAGAGCATACATGGTTCGCATTATTGTCATTCATTTATCCATTCACGTATAAAATGTTGTGTGTTTTCTTAAATTAGATTTTTTTTTCATAATTGTATTTAAAATGAAAATAAATACCTAACTGTCATTAAAAGAAATTATCTTTCATTTCATACACCCAAGACAAATACATAATAAATTAATAATACACAACAATACTACATACTAATAACACTTTTCACTAAAGTATATCTCTCGCACTTGGGAGTCGCATCGCAACGCTTGCAACATTTTTCTCTAGCACACATGCGCAAATCTACGATGTCTTACACCAAGTTACGCACACAAAGCCGAGACTAGTCCTCACTTATTTCGCCCCGATTGTTTGCGACAGCTCCGTCTATACCTTTTTTATTGGTCTGAGGTTATTATGGCTAAAAACATTGAATAACATGTAAATTAATTAAATAAAAAATTCATGGGTATAAGAGTTGTACAAAAAAAAACAAATGTGAAGATGGTTGCTCAAAATTGTATGAAAAATTATGAAATTTTAATAATTAATTTCTAAAAAACTATAAATCTCCGCAGGTTAAGATTTTACGGGTCAGATACTTAGGCATAGACCTTTCTCCAAAAAAATTTTGGTTGCCCAACTCAACGGCCCTTAAAGTACATTTAACTTACTTAATATAAATAAAAGTAATTTTCAAACCAAAATTGCCGTGTGTAATACCTATGTCTATTTTCGCATAAATACGGATCAGATTAATACTCATAAAAGGACACGTATAGACTACGGATACTTTTGAATGTGTGGTACGTTCATGGTACCTACTGAACATGTGCATTGTGCGTATTCCATCATTATTCAGATGAGCGGCTAACTCCCGGACGATTTATAACATATCACGACATGTTCGGACACGTCGTAATATATAATTTGTTCTTTTTGAGCTGACAAATCTCGTTCGATAATTTTTAGTAATAAACTATACTCCGAACCGTTCCTAGTGATAACGACAATGTAATAAAGTCGTAGCAATGGATTGCATGCCTGTTAAGCTTTGAGTTGGCTCATAGGATAGCCTTGGATTTATCCATACCTACTATTAATAATATTCACTTGTAACCTTGTAATAAAAACACATTAAAAATGAAATAAAATAAAAATATCTATATAAAAGAGAGGGTATTTGATATATTTAGTCAATATCAAATAATCACAAAAGTAATATTAACGATACGAGCAAAGCCGAACGGTAAATCCGTTAAAAAAAAGCTTTACTCACAGTATTAGAAATTCAAATATTCATAAGTATATTTTGCATTATAAAATATTTCAAAAGAAAAGTTACTATTTCACGTGTACAATATGTAACGGTTGTATCGTTAATTTTAAATATCTTTATGCATGCTATTAAGTATTTAAAGCATATTGAAAAATAAACTATTGCTGAAAGATTCACTAAAAGACCTCAGCATTTTAAATAAAGTCCAACTGATATACCGTTGATTTAAAAGATTTTTGCTCATTTTTAAGTAAAATATCATTACAATAGATGTAAAAATAACTCACTGTACCGATCCGACGGGATACACTTTTTCACACTTTTAGCACTTGCAATATGCAATACTTAATACTTAATAGCACCAAGGTTGTAGTCTTGTAGACAACCTTCTCGCGGCGGAAGCTAGACGCCAATGAAGAAGATCTAGCGCCTGCACATTATCGTGCGCCGGCCGCGCCACCTGGTGGGAGGTGTGCCGTGTGCGAGAGAGATAGCATATATACAACGTGAAAGAGAGGGAAAATAGGCGGAAAAAGCTAGGTACCTTCTCAATAAGTAAGCTTCAAATTACGGTCAAGTGTTTAATAAATAAGCAACAATATTAACTAAAATATTCGAAGCGATACATTTTTTTTGACACACATGCCATATTGACAAAGTGAGAGTTGCTACAATTTTATTATGGTGACTACCCATAATCAGGGAGTATCGCTTTTTAATAATTGGTTCAGATACTTATTTTATTTAGCATAAATAATATAGGTAAACCAGAATCTGATGGCAATTAGGGAAATCAAAATTTTTAGTGTGCAACCCTAGGGAAAATGGACTGAACGATCTTGATACTGCTTATTTTTTAGTTTATATCATTAGTCACATTACATAAGTGGACAATACTGTACTTAATAATGAGATATCCACTTAATATTATGTAGGTACATACTTACATGTATAATATACATATAACTTTTACACAGGTAATACATATTATTATTTACACATACCTATATTTGTATGTTCATTATCATTATGCCATGTGAAAATATCGATGTTATATCGATAGAAAACTAGACTGCTTATAATTTTTTTTTAAATAAAATAAAAGTAAAATAAAACTATGTTTATTTTCGTAAGTATTAACAGATACACACATTATAAAATTGACTTGGACAGCTTGGACTTGACGAATAGCCGTATTGGAAACTCCTGTAATAAGTTTTCATAAAATTATATTCCAATCAACAAACAATATTATAGTTACCTACATATAATATTTTTTAATTAAAAGTATCAAAGCGGGTAAGTCCAATTTACCAATAAAATCTTCTAAATTGAAAATTGTGATGTGTTTGACCCTTCTTCATCAAATATTTTTCTATACACATTATAAACAACACCTCTTGCTTGTGATCACAGCGGCTTTTTCGACATTTTCGAAGATTTTTTAGACAAAATCCTAAAAATTATATATCAACTGCAAAAAAGACAAATAATTTGACAACCAATTTGATAGTTGTCAAATAAGTTGCCACATGAAAATCTTTTATTTCTTAAATATAAATATGCCATCAGATTCTGGTAGACCTATAATTGTCTCATCCAACAATGCTTCTGAATGACGTTGTTGGCAATTTATCAACAAACTCATGTACAAAAACTAACCTTTTGCACAGAATATTACAGCATACATAGTAGCCTTGGGAAAACTTCGTATTCCGCCCCATTTGCGTGATCCTGATAGCATTAATATGCATTTTCTTAACACTCCAGGTTCTAGACACTCACCAGCGTCATACATATCATATTACAAATCACATCGATACAACAATGATGCTGTCCTTGGAATACTGGAAAAAATTGTATACAAACAAGTCGTAGAATACCTTGAACTGAATCGAATCTTACCGGAATTACAATCGGGTTTTCGACGGCAACGTGGAACTGCTACAGCACTAACGGATGTAGTGGATAACATTATTAGAGCACAGGATAGAGGTATGAGCACAATCCTCGTATATATCGATTATTCGCGCGCCTTCGATACGCTGAACATACCTCTTTTGCTGGCCAAACTATCCTACTATGGTTTTACACAAAATGCAGTCACATGGTTCGACAGTTATCTTAGCAATCGAACTCAAACTGTTATGATAACTGGAGAAAGCGGCGCGCGCATGTTTTCACAGTGCAGATCTATTGAACGAGGTATTCCCCAAGGCTCAATTCTGGGGCCCCTATTATTTTTCTTATACACTGCGGACATTATTGATAATATACAATGTTGTACATTTCATTCCTACGCTGATGATATACAACTTTATCTATCTTTCAAGCCCGATGATACACAGAATAGCTTAGTCAAACTTAATGGTGACCTAGATCGAATTTCTACGTGGTCAGCAAATAATACCTTGCAGCTAAACGCTGACAAAACGAAATTCATGATAGGTACACCAAAACAGGTAAAAAGTGTCGAGCAACAAAATCCTGTACTTAACATTCAAGGCACTTATATTTTTTGGTTTTTATGGCATTCAAATGCTTTATAAATATAAATTTATATTTTTAAAGCATTTGAATGCCATAAAACCAAAAAATATAAATTCAACAAAAAAGGTCGTGTTCCATCGTTACAATATTGTATTCACTGGAAGGTGCTTCATATTGGTTGAGATGGTTGTTAAATCATCTCAATAGATGGCGCGCGCTGTGTCCCTTAAGGCACATAAAACTGAAGGAATAGAATAAATTCGATTGCTCAGGCGGGTCACGTTGTGTCTGAGTTGTGGTCAGTGGCTGAGTTGGTTAGGCATCCGCCCCGGAATGGCGCGAAAGGATGCGGGTTCGAGTCCCACCTCGTGATCGAATTTTTTCTATTCTTTATAAATTTATATTCAAGGCACTGTCATCGAGCGTGTACGTGAGGCTCGTAACTTAGGAGTCATATTCGACGAACAACTTAGATTCGAAAAATATATAAATTCGATAATTTCAAACTGCTTTTATCGCCTGAAAGTGTTGTATAATATTAGGTCACATTTAAACACAGACCTTCGTATAAAGCTTTGTGAATCACTTAAACTATCAAAATTTAACTATGCCGATGTGATGTATGGTCCTAGATTGCTGGTACGCACTATAAACTCCATACAGCGAATACAAAATGCCTGCGCTCGATTTTGTTGGGACAAACCAGCTCGGACCCATATATCACCTGTCCTAAAGTCCAACAAAATTTTAAACATGGAGAGTCGTCGGCGACTGCACTTAGCCTCCTTACTATTCAACGTGGTCATGACCAAGGCACCCGCCTACCTCTACAGTAAACTCACATGGATGAATGATAGCAATCGCTTGTATGATACACGGGCGTCCATGTATAAACTTTGAACCCCCAGAAACTATACAGCGGCTTTCAGGGGAAGCTTTACATACAGCGCTACTAGGTGCTGGAAAAATTTACCTCCGCCAATAAGAAATTGCAAAACACTGCACAGTTTTAAATATCAGTACAAAAAAGTTATACTTGCTGAATTTCTAAACCAGCCCTAATAGCGTTGAATTTATAGTCTTATCTATCTATTTTATTTTATTATGTATATATTCACTCTTAAACTTATGTATAAATTACTTCATTGAATCTTATTCCTTAACCCTTTACATGTAAATATCAAGTATGTACAAGTAAGTTTATATCTACATATTATGTTATTGATAATTTTATTTAGCCACTTCTAAATATCTATCTCCTATTTTAAAAATTTAAATATTTATTTTATTAGCTTTTTTTTATATTTTACAATACACAAGACCGTTCTGGTGCTCCAAGCGTAGCAAGTTGAGAGGACTACTGGAAACCGGCGCCTCTCCTCTAATACGGAGAGGCATATGCTGAGTAGTCCACCTAATCACGTATACCGACCAATATTTGAATATATTTATTGTATTTTAAGGTTTAAACTTATTAATATGTGTTTTTTCTCAGGAGTGTATTAGTTATAAGTGAAAAATTGTACCTAGTTAAGTATTTGTGATTAAACGTAGTTTCTTTCTTTCTTTCTATTAACAGTGGCAATACCAAGTTAGGTGTGAAAGTGATAAAAAACATGAACTGGGCAATATTTTCTTGTTACACGTTAATGTTCATACCGAAATCTCCAGTGTATTAGATAGTTTTTATGAATCGTAATAAAGAAAGTTAAGTACATAATTTGTCTCAAAAATAAATAATAAGATTGAGAAATTAAGGCACCTGTTACGCGTAAAGTATGTAAATTAAGCACGTTAAATACGTCAATGTGGAATCAAGAAATCCTGAAATCCATTAATATAATTAAAAATGTTAACATCAATTAGTACGCCAGTTACACGTTCAACGAATAACACGTTACATAAGTATTTCTAGACGGAAAAAAGTAAATACTTTACGTGTAACACGGGATTAAACTTTCTTATCGAAGACTACTAACAGAGCATTTACATCAAAATCCAATCGAATACCTACTGATTCTTACCCCACTATGTCAAATTCTTTTAGTGTAAAGTACTCCATGTCAAAATGTCTAAAGTATTCTTCTTTTTTCTTTTGTACATGTCGACAAGTATTACCCAAGAAGCTTATATCTAATACACTGGAGATTTCGGTATGAACATTTGACGTGTAACAAGAAAATATTGCCCAGTTCATGTTTTTTATCACTTTCACACCTAACTTGGTATTGCCACTGTTAATACGAAGTTTTCCCAAGGCTACTATTTATGCTGTAATATTCTGTGCAAAAGGTTAGTTTTTGTACATGAGTTTGTTGATAAATTGCCAAAAACGTCATTCAGAAGCATTGTTAGATGAGACAATTATTATTTATGCTAAATAAAATAAGTATCTGAACCAATTATTAAAAAGCGATACTCCCTGATTATGGGTAGTCACCATAATAAAATTGTAGCAACTCTCACTTTGACAATATGGCATATTGTGTGTCAAAAAAATTGCGTCGCTTCGAATATTTAAGTTAATATTGTTGCTTATTTAATTAATATTTTCCGAATATAAAGAATGCATTGTATTGTGCAAAATTGCAGAAGTGTTTGGACACCAAATTCTGGCATAGAATTTCACAGGCAAGTGTATATTTACGTTATTTACAATATTCTCAATACTCATGCATTTACCTGTTTAGAATAATTTCAATGGCAAAAATTGTCTAATTTAGCATCATTTTAGTAAGCAGTCATGTTAAATTTGTTATTTCTCTAATACTTTATCATTTTTCAACAAGTTTTCAATAAACAAATTTAACAAGTAAGGTAACCATGATGACGAGTTTTTATGGATAGCGAAGAGAATATAATATTGTTATAACAATATTATGATGAAAATTTAGAACACTATTTTAAAGATTGTTACTAGTAATGAAACAACACACGACATCGGTATTGCACTCACATGTAGATATAAGATTGTTCGTTTTTACATTGAAATTTATATGTACTTTTTTAACTTACCTCATATTTTTTTTGTTTTACGTATTTCAGCTTTCCAAAAAGTAAAATAAAAAGAAATATATGTGCCCATCAAGGTTAATGAGGATTACGACCCAGAAAAACATACCTTTTGAAAAATAAACTTTGTAAAGTTAGCTGAAATTTGTGCAAGGCTGCTATAAACAGTTTTTCTTTGATGATTTTGGCTTGAAATTGACCCGTCGAAGCAACGCGTTTAAAAAGAAGATCTGAGTAGCTTACAATTTGGTAAACAGCATCTAATGCAAAACACAACTTTCCTCTATTTACAAAGGATGTTAATGCTATATATCGGTTCATATCCAAGCTTTGTAGCCAAAAGTTATTTAAAACTATCATTCTATACCAATTAAAATTGTATGTACCTATAAAGTATGACCAGTAATATTATAATATAAATACTGTTAAAAATATATGTCGTTATTATTTATAGACCATGATTTTTAGTTTTTTCTATTTTGAAAAATCCTGAATTTACAAACCAGCATGGTCACTCGACAGAAAGAGACAAAAAACATGACTGACGTCATTGAAGGTCATATTTTCTTGTTACAAGTTAATGGTCATAGTGCAATCTCCAGTGTATTAGATTCTTGGTATTACCCCAATCCTAAAAAACTCCATAAAAACCATAAAAACTCGTCATCATGGTTACCTTACTTGTTAAATTTGTTTATTGAAAACTTGTTGAAAAATGATAAAGTATTAGAGAAATAACAAATTTAACATGACTGCTTACTAAAATGATGCTAAATTAGACAATTTTTGCCATTGAAATTATTCTAAACAGGTAAATGCATGAGTATTGAGAATATTGTAAATAACGTAAATATACACTTGCCTGTGAAATTTTATGCCAGAATTTGGTGTCCAAACACTTCTGCAATTTTGCACAATACAATGCATTCTTTATATTCGGAAAATATTAATTAAATAAGCAACAATATTAACTTAAATATTCGAAGCGACGCAATTTTTTTGACACACAATATGCCATATTGTCAAAGTGAGAGTTGCTACAATTTTATTATGGTGACTACCCATAATCAGGGAGTATCGCTTTTTAATAATTGGTTCAGATACTTATTTTATTTAGCATAAATAATAATTGTCTCATCTAACAATGCTTCTGAATGACGTTTTTGGCAATTTATCAACAAACTCATGTACAAAAACTAACCTTTTGCACAGAATATTACAGCATAAATAGTAGCCTTGGGAAAACTTCGTATTAACAGTGGCAATACCAAGTTACAATACTGTTAAAAATATATGTCGTTATTATTTATAGACCATGATTTTTAGTTTTTTCTATTTTGAAAAATCCTGAATTTACAAACCAGCATGGTCACTCGACAGAAAGAGACAAAAAACATGACTGACGTCATTGAAGGTCATATTTTCTTGTTACAAGTTAATGGTCATAGTGCAATCTCCAGTGTATTAGATTCTTGGTATTACCCCAATCCTGAATTGGCTTCTTGGTATTACCCCACATCCCTTCATCAATTTGACATAAACGTTCATTTATGAGTTTCATTATTTCCGTCACATTTTGGTCGACATTATGCGAAGCAATATAATTTTTTAAAATTCCTTACATTTTCTATAGGGTTTAGTTCAGGATGATATGGTGGAAGTCGAAGAACTTTTATGCCATATGGCTGAAGTATGTCGTCGATCTATTTACAGATATATTTTAAGCTATTGCATAGCTTCTATTGCGGCCTTGAGCGCGGGGACCGAATCGAGAAATTCCGTAACGAAAAACCTCACGCTCTCCACTCCGACGGGCGGAGGTGTGGCTTGAAGGCATGCTATGCAATAGCTTTACCGCGGCAGTCCCCGAGTGCCACACGTCTTTTTTCTTTATTATTTTAATCAAATCATACAGTTCGATTTTTTTCATATCTTGATTAAAAGCTATATTTTTTTCTGTCAGCCATCTCACCATTTCTATTTTTTTGGAATTAGAATTTGGTGCTCTGTCATTTTGAACGTTATGGTATGAGGCATTGTCAAGAAAAACCACAGAGTTAGGTGGAAAATTCGGACGTTCTTTTAGCCACTTTTAATAGTTTACTGCGTTTATGTTAGAGTGGTAATCACCAGAAACACTATTTGCTTTGTATGTCAATAGTGCGTTAGGTACGAAACCTTGTTCTGAACCAGCATGCACAATGATAATTCTTTGTCCTTTCGACAGGTTTCTCTTTAAAGGTGGTCCATCTTTGTTACCCCATATCCTTTGTTTTGCACATGATTAGTTAAGATGTAGCTCTCATCTGTATATTATACGATACACCGATTTTCTTGACGGTATCTGAGTTTTTTAGGTAGGAAAATCGTAGTTTTTGGATGTCATGCCGCTTTATAATAACACGTCTGTTATCCACAGTTTTTCGCCATTTGTATCCCAACTTTAATAAAGCTGTACGCAGAGTCAAAATACTTCCATCATAGTTAAGTTCATCTTGAAATATTATTTTCAACTTTAGCAAGGTAGGTAACTCGCGATGTTCTGAAGATGCCTGACTCCTTAAACATTTTCTCCGTGTAGAACTAGACATTATCGAAACGACTGTACCCGTAAGAAAAAGCGATAAGAACACGTCTTACTCGGACGACGACTGCCGCGTCACTGCCACACGAATGAAAGTTGTATATTTACAAGCCCACGCACACATAGGGCCGCGCGCACAACTGAGTTGTACTATCTGTAAAATAATAATATCACTTACCATAAAGCCCTTTCCACACACGTCACAAATATGTCTCTTCTCTACGGGATACTCTTTATCTGGATGGTATTTCCTGAAGTGGGCCCAGTACGCCCGCCCGTTAGCTATCTCTTCTGAGCACTGAAACGGACGAACAGTTTTGGGTGGGTTTATAAATAATGAAAAAATCACTTAAACCTAGTATCTAATCTGTGCTTGCACATAGCTACACGGCGATTTTATAGTATTATTTATATATCTTGAAATCATTAGGATGCTAGAGATTTTTTTCATTATAATGTAGGTATTATTAACCCGACGTTTTAAACACAGATAGGAGATGAGAACAGTAATTAAAAATTCGCGTTTAAATTGGGTAAAAACTAAAAAGTTTTTAATTTCGAAATCCTACTAATATTATAAATGCGAATGTTTGTGAGGATGGATGTATGTATGTATGTTACTCTTTCACGCAAATACTACTGAACCGATTACAATGAAAGGCGGTGAATAGAGTTTTTTTTATACCGGAAATCCCACAGGAACTATGCAGGTTTTTCTTTGAAAAGCGGACTGAAAGCTAGTTTAACGTACATGCGGACAATTAATCGGCCAAGTGCGTTTGTAGTCTATCAACTTGCGCGAATGAGTGCAGCGCACGTGCGCACGCCGCTCTTCCTCCGTCATGAATGTTTCACCGCAATCGCGACAGCCTTTCCTGGGAAATGTTGGATGATAATTTACATTTTTTAATAATCTACACTAATATTATAAAGAGGAAAACTTTGTTTGTTTGTTTGTTTGATTGTAATGAATAGGCTCATAAACTACTGGATGGATGGATTTAGAACGCGGGCGAAGCCGCAGGCGGAAAGCTAGTTAGATATATAAATAAGGTGTCGCTGAAAATCAGCTCTGCAGTGAAAGTTTATGCTTTCACTGTAAAATGCTGAGCGGCATTCCTTTTAGCTAGAAGTTTTAGTAATTAGTTGTAAGTATATAGATTGTTAATTTTAATGTACCTGGCCTGCTTGCTAATAAAGATTTTATTATTTTTTATTTATTAAATTTGCAAATTGGTGTGCTTAAAAATGTATTCGTATTTTTTTTCCAGTGAGTGTAAGACTAATGATGTCGGTATTTTCTATATTATTTGATATTTTGTAAATATACCTAATAAAAAAGGGCGTGTGTGCCGAGCACACGTGTCAGAAGTGAAACTTCTTTAGCAAGATTCAAACAAATCGTCGACTTACTCCATGACGCGACGGTATTGCCGTGAAATTTTACGCTCAAAAAAGTTAAATTTTCACTTCAATAACGAAATTGACGAAATATTTTTAACGAAATATTTTTTTTGTGGATAAAATTTGTATCAGCGCCATATCGATTACACCGGATTAAAATGGTGAATAAATAAATATTATAGACATAAATGATTATAAATAATCTCACTTATTCTCAGATTCCTGCGTGTGCCGTTTCGCTGTGACCATATGTCGCTTGAACGCTTCCACGGAAAAGAATTTGACGTCACACGCCTCACAAAATGGCGCCTCTTTGTCATCCACGTTGTTGGCCGGCATCTGTAATTATATTTCGCCCCCGTTTTCAAAGCAAAACCCACATCCTTGTAATCGGTTCAGTAGTATTTGCGTGAAAGATTAACTAACATCCAACCATCCTTGCAAACTTTCATAGCATTTATAATATTAATAGAATTTTAATAAGTACTAATAACTAAAAAGTTGATCGAAAAATAATAATATATATATATACATATATATATTTCTTCTACGACCTGGCCCCGCCCAGTAACAGTGATATTGCGCTCTCGTTTGCGCACACTGTCCAATTGTATGGGAGTAAAGGAGAGCGCAATCACTGTTAAATTAGCTCTTAACAGCCCCTAAAACGATTATTCTCATGTAAATCACTACTCCGCCAAATTCTGAGGAGTATTGCACTTAAATCATGGATAAGATTTCAATATGACGTCCGTATGTTACAGCTGACTGTAACGTGTGTGTGTGTATATTTAAATAAATGCAGTAGGTACATTTTGGCATTATTAATTATTATTTTTCCTAAACTTATTATATTTTATCCAAATGGTCGAACGTTTGAGAGCATTAGTAGTTTAAATATATAATCTCACCTTCAATCCCTTGTGCATCAGGGTCCTGTGCATGTTGAGTCCAAGCTGCGAAACGAACGAGTAGCCGCAGAAGCCGCAAATGTAATCCGACGGGTGCTTGATGCGCACGTGCGATCGGTACGACGTCCCATTTCTGTATGCGGGTAATAAAAAGAAAGAAAATACATCATTCTAGCTTAAAACTAATACACTTTAAGAACCTTCCAAGCCAGAGGTCGTGGGTTCGATTCCCCCCCGGGACAAATATTTGTGTGATGAACATAGATGTTTGCTGTGTCTGGGTGGTAATTATCTATATAAGTTTTTATTTAAAATTATTAATGTTTTTTTATAAGCCATCTGGTTTCCATAACACAAGCGAAAGCTTAGTATGGGATCAGATCGTGCTGTGTGTGAAAATTGTCCTGAAATATTTATTTAATAAAAAATTAGGAATTGTACTGTACTAACAGTATTGGCCAATTAAGAAGAGCTGGAACGTAAACACATTTACACATTGCACATGTGTAGTGTCTATGAAGACGCGCGCGGCGTGACGTCATACGCATCATGAAAAGTCTGCCAGTCTCTCTCGCGCGCAGACTAGCTTATGAGAGTGAAGGGGACAATTATTGTTTTTATTTTGCAATTGTTTATAAATACAGGGTGATGTAATTTAAACAAAGACGTTAGGTATACTACTAACTATATTCGACGAGATAACTATAACTCGCGCGATGATTCTAGATCGCTCGAGGAAAGTAGTGGGGGCAATCGGCGCATGTGTACAATCGTGCACTGAAATTCTTAGCGTGTTATTAAGCATTTTTTATTTCGTATTTTTGAACTTAAGTAACTTAACATACTAATATTATAAAAGTGAAAGCGAGTTTGTTTGTCTGTTATATCTTCACGCCTAAATGGCAAAACCGATTTTGATGAATTTTGATACAGAGAAAGTTGGGACCCTGGAGACGGATATAGGCTAATAAAAGCGGGCGAAGCCGCGGGTAAAAGCTAGTTTATGATAAGTTGATAACACTAGTTTTTACTTGTAATTTATCTTGCAAGTAGATAAATTATTAAGAAAAATTAAAAAAACAAAAGTAAACAGTTATTATATTTAATGTTATGTAAAATCACACGAAAATTATTCATCCGACAGTGGTGATATTCCTTCCACTAATTCATCTTCCCTTCCATTAATTCTTCTTATTTTTTTTTATTGCTACGTATTAGTAACGCGATAACACAAGCTGTGCGCAACAGTACTCAAGAGGCACGAGACGCGTGAACACAGCGCGGGAATCGATGAGCGACTAACCTACCAATAACAATAGATATGCTATTGAGCAAAAATTGGGCATGGCGATGACGGGTGAGAATCTGCCTTCCGCCCAGGGGGACAAGTGCAGGGATACTTTCTTGAAATATTGTAAATATATTGTAGAAGTAGTCAATAAGCGAAACAATGACGTGTGATATTGTGTGATATTAGGGAAAGTTTTGAATTTTTGTGCCATTTATTGTATTTATTTTATTTTATTGTATCTATTTTACCCAGTCTTTTAACGTTTGTATAACATTTTATTTGATACTTTTAATTTTTGTATTTTAATTTATCGTAATGTAAATAATTTTAGTTTTAATTTATTACGTGGCTGTAAATTGTGTTTATGTAAATAAATAAAAAAAAATGTAAATAATGTCTCTGGAAAATATTCCAGAGGTGGCGCGAACACCCTGTGATGGCGGGTGCCTTTTAAAAAAAAAAAATAAACCTACCAATAACGAGTCGCACACCCACCCCCCTCACTCCGCACGTCTTCATAAAGACCTTAAAATTGAACACTGCGCATGCCATTTCCACTTTTGCCGAGCGATCATGAACCACCTCGCGACGTATACTTCGCGGCACGCGGATTAGAATTTTTTTTTTCGCCCAGTAACAGTGATATCGCGCTCTCGTTTGCGCACACTGTCCAATTGTATGGGAGTAAACGAGAGCGCAATCACTGTTAAATTGGGTCTTGTCAGCCCCTTAACGGGTAGATCTGAGAATTGGACAATAGCTACTACAGCTATTTTTATACCCTAAGCAGAGGCGGCTCGTGACAAAATTTTATGGGTGTTCACTTGAAATAAAACACTGAAAATACCTACATGGTGTAAAGCAGTACAATTTAATTAAAAAATTACTTATAAAGGAAAATCTATTAACCTTCGTAAAATATGTCTGTTTTCATCGACACGGTCATTGAACTCGCGTATTGACTTTCGGTACGCGGAATCTAAGGGCGGCCGTACACGGACCGCTCGAGCAGTTAACGGCTGAGCGACGTACACGGAGGGCTCGAGCGGTCGGCGTCAACTGCTCGAGCCGTCGGTTGTTGACCGCTCGAGCCGTCGCTACCAACCGCTCGAGCCGTTGATTTTTTTGACTAGTCAAGTCATTCATTTTCAGGGGTATAGGGAGCCGTCGACGGCTCTAGCGCAGTCAACGGCTCGAGCAGTCAGTGTATGCCTCACGACCGCTCGCGAGCCGTCAACGGCACAGTGGAATTTCGTCATGCAGTTGACGGCTTGAAGCGGTCGCGACGGCTCGAGCCGTCACGTGTACGGCGGTGAATGAATGCCTATAGTTCACCGCGCGGTCGCGGCTTCAAGCGGTCGGTCTCAACTGCTTGAAGCGGTCCGAGTTCGGCCGCCCTAATGCTTTACGAATGTCTTGTCGTTCGATAGACGCCAATTGCAGTTCATTCAACAAATGGTACCTACCGAGATTGTGAATGTTTTTTCATCTTGATTGAAAGATGAGCTAAGTCGTCAACGCCCGTTTCAGTCCAAGCACTCTCACCTCCGCCGGCTCGCCCGCTTCAAATAAAAGACACGGAAAACAAAATATTTTGTTGCTTTCATGTTCATCACAATCACACAACCACGGTGTTTTCACATATTGTTCGGATTTAAACACACGCGTATATGTTTTCGTTTCTGTCGTACATTTTTGCGTAAATCAAGTTCAGGCCGTGGCGGTCCCTTAGCTTTCAATTCAAGCCGAATTTGTAACGTTTTAACACACTTTTTAAATGAACGCCACATTATAATTGTCCATTTTAACACTCACAAGTAATACTGATAACTACAGGCTATTTCAACAGTCAACACGTATCTTATGATTTTAATTAGAAAATTCCCGAATATACATTCGCGCGCGTGCAAGTTGACTAGAGTGTTTGTTTATGTATGAGTGGCAACGTCGCGCGCAAGCCGCAATCGCTGTCTTGTTTACGGGCGCCCGGGCACGCGGTAAAAACGAACCGGCAACGTTTGCGGGAGCGGCGCTCCGAATTTTGCTATATTTTCATAGAAAATCTTCTGTTTCACGCGCAGGACTCTGACAAAACTATCTCTTTCACTCCTATTGGATTTCGTATTAGAAAATGTACCTACTAAATATTTTTTCATTGGAGCGCAATCGTGAGCGCTCCACTACGCGCGTTTTATAATACAGTATTATACCTACAGGTGTATGGAATGATGGAATGATGGATATATATTCATTGGTATTGCCAGTAGTTTTTTACGATTACGATTGATTTTAAATAGTAATAATTAATATTAATAATGAAATTAAGGAGTATGATTTTATTATAATTATTTATGGGAGTTCACTGCACCAGCGCTCCTTAGGGCGAGCCGCCTCTGACCCTAAGTGATAAGAGAAAGGCACGGTCTCAGTGGGTCGACACTTTAGAACATCGTTTTGGTTAGGCTTCCATTATCAAGCAATTTTAAACTTCATTCACTTGACATAGAGTTCAAATTATTTTGTACTTTTCCAAGACCTAAGGTCAAGTCTGGCCTGCCAACATTTAGAAAAATATAAATATTTCTAATGTTGGCCTCTCCGATGTAATCAAATATTATGAGATTTAATATTTTAGTTTTAATTATTTATTAAACACTTGACCGTAATTTGAAGCTTACTTATTGAGAAGGTACCTAGCTTTTTCCGCCTATTTTCCCTCTCTTTCTCGTTGTATATATGCTATCTCTCTCGCACACGGCACACCTCCCACCAGGTGGCGCGGCCGGCGCACGATAATGTGCAGGCGCTAGATCTTCTTCATTGGCGTCTAGCTTCCGCCGCGAGAAGGTTGTCTACAAGACTACAACCTTGGTGCTATTAAGTATTAAGTATTGCATATTGCAAGTGCTAAAAGTGTGAAAAAGTGTATCCCGTCGGATCGGTACAGTGAGTTATTTTTACATCTATTGTAATGACATTTTACTTAAAAATGAGCAAAAATCTTTTAAATCGACGGTATATCCGTTGGACTTTATTTAAAATGCTGAGGTCTTTTAGTGAATCCTTCAGCAATAGTTTATTTTTCAATATGCTTTAAATACTTAATAGCATGTTAGATATTTAAAATTAACGATACAACCGTTACATTTTACGTGAAATAGTAACTTTTCTTTTGAAATATTTTATAAGTAATGCAATATATACTAATGAATATTTGAATTTCTAATACTGTGAGTAAAGCAGATTTTAACGGATTTACCGTTCGGCTTTACTCGTATCGTTAATATTACTTTTGTGATTATTTGATATTGACTAAATATATCAAATACCCTCTCTTTTATATAGATATTTTTATTTTATTTCATTTTTAATGTGTTTTTATTACAAGGTTACAAGTGAATATTAATAGTATGTATGGATAAATCCAAGGCTAATCCTATGAGCCAACTCAAAGCTTAACAGGCATGCAATCCATTGCTACGACTTTATTACATTGTCGTTATCACTAGGAACGGTTCGGAGTATAGTTTATAACTAAAAATTATCGAACGAGATGAGTCAGCTCAAAGAACAAATTATATAGGTATTACCTATAACAGGAACAAATTGATGTTAGCGTAATTGCACGAATCACAACGTGTCCGAACATGTCGAGATATGTTATAAATCGTCCGGGAGTTAGCCGCTCATCTGAATAATGATGGAATACGCACAATGCACATGTTCAGTAGGTACCATGAACGTACCACACATTCAAAAGTATCCGTAGTCTATACGTGTCCTTTTATGAGTATTAATCTGATCCGTATATAAGCGAAAATAGACATAGGTATTACACACAGCAATTTTGGTTTGAAAATTACTTTTATTTATATTACGTTTCCTATGTTTCAAATGATGCAACTTTTTGGTTAAAACGAGTAAGTGCCAAAATTTTACATTTAAATTTTCTAGTTTGGAAAGAGACGTTATCGTATAGTTATCGAGATACCTTAATTAGAAATTAAATTTAGAGACATTTCAAAGGATTTACTATTCACATATTCTAACGTTTTAGAATAATATTATAAACTTGTACACCTTGACAAAAAGTAAAAAATTGCGGGTGAGCGGAGATTATTTTGTGCAATAAAACCGTCCTACGATGGTATGGCTGCGTTCGTAAGGAATGTTAACGGATATAAAGCAACTGAATGTGACATCGATTGTATGAACTAAATTAAATATGAATCGAAGTTCATTTTAAAATTTTGTGTAAATGATTTGAATTTTGACTTTATTAAATAGTTAAAGCCTTCTTTTTATATATACATAACAATTAATTACCATTGTCAAATCAATTCTTATTTCATCCTGGACAGCTGTTGCTAGCATTGGAAAATAAGTTAAAGTACCTTGTTACTATATTATTATTTTAAATGATTATTAACTTCTAATTTTATATTAGCACCTTAAATCTTGCTCGAAGCAGATTACATAAATGTGGCCGCTAGGTTTAACCGCTACTCCTCGCAGGTTAGGTTCGTTAGCCAGGTTAAACCCACCCTCGCAGGGTGACTATTAAGTATTTTTGGGAAGGCCCTACTTATTTCAAATTACAAACATCCCTCGCGCAGCTGTCGCTCGCAGGGAAATAGGTGCAAATATATCAGCCCTCGCGGGGCTTTGATTACAACCGCCCTCAAGGAGAAATGGTGGAAATATATATCAGCCCTCGCGGGGCTTTGATTACGACCGTCCCTCACGGGGAAATGGTGCAAATATATATCGGCCCTCGCGGGGCTTTGATTGCGGTTGGTGCAAATATACAAAGGATTGATCATTAAAATGATCATAGATATTTGCTTTCGTCAACGAGGACCCACGAAAATGTTAGAGATGACAGTAACGGATCTTCACTCTTCTAAGGTAGGTAGAAAAAGGTTTTGAAATCTAATTCACAGTGGGCCATCTATACAATATAAGTATAGTAATATAACCTAATAAATACAATAAAATAGGTAAGAGACGTTAAATAATGGACGCATGAAATGAATACTTTGTATCCTAAAAGGTTAGCTTACGCTTATTTAATCAGGAAACCACCATTGGTTTATCAATTATGGAAATTGCGACTTGAACAAATTGTATTTACCAATGCAGAGCCTCACAATGCAGAGAATCACAACAAAGGGAGGCGAGTCGGATCAAATATCATCTCGCAGATGATTTGTGGCGGTGGTTTCCAGGATTGTCACCAAGCCTTGTGTCAATGGTATATTTGTTATCGTAATTCCATGGCACTAGCCGACCAATTTTCACATAAAATCACCTGAAGAGATTTTTTAATCGCAAAGCGATTGAATGTAACAAATTACGATTGGTTATGTATTATAGTTGACCTCTCATAGGCCTACTTTAGTTGCCCGATCTTGTAGGCAATTTATTCGACTCGTTTATCAACCCGTTTGGCCTCATTATGGCACCCATGAGTTTTTCTTCAGGGCTCAAACAATAAATCGCTGAGGGATTAGGATAATCATTTGCTTAGACAAGTTTCTTGTCATCCCACCAGGATTATTATATTATATAATAAACTTATATGCAACTATTAACGTAAAACGTTTAAGGACTCAACGAGTGCTGTGAATTCTGACTATTGAGTTACTTAGGATAGAGGATAATTAATAACGGAAGGTCAATCCTTCCAAACAAAAGCCTCGTATTATTAGATATTACTTGGAACCCCTACCCTTCACGAGAAAGCTCTGCCAGATGACTTCACATTTCTTTGATTTGAAGGGGGGGGGGGGCAATAAATGCAATGCAATACAGACTATACGGCTTTTGAAACATTATAAATATACCAGATAAGCGAACTAAACCTTTCTGGTTTAGTTCTTGCTATATCGATATCCGTGCCTGCTTCTCGTGGTTGCGGTTGAATTAAGTTTATCAATGGTCATAAATGCAATTCTATACAGATGATATACTGCATTTTAAACATGACAAAGTCTAGTAAGCCAACTAAACTTTGCTAGTTTAGTTCTTACTATATCACTGTCCGTGGCTGCCTCTCGTGGTGGTTACAGATGACTAAAGTAACGTCCTGTCTTCGCATCCACAACCAACTGTCCTTTCATAATCTTAAAACAGATTCATTCGACATAGATCCCCACGAGTTCAGTTCTTCATTTTTGCACTCGAAAAACTGTGGACAACCCACGAGCAGTGCCTCCATTGGTAGCAGTTACAATCAAGGGGTAACTAAGGTAAGCTAGCCATATTAGGGATGTTGGAACAACCGACCATATTCAGGGCAACTTTCTTTGTCCAGTTTAACGTTTAGGCAGTCGTAGCATTCCTACGGAACAAAAATGGGATCAGATCTGCACCCTTAATGCAGTTAATCGAAAGGAGATACCTTCAGACGACGATAGTATTCAGAACGCACCATATTCCTGAACATAATAATGCATATTAATCTGTTGCCATTGTCCTGCAGCAGAATTCCTTAGCGATAATTTGTTCTCGTTAGAGCGAGCGAGGGTTGTAACGATAATATGAGAAATCCTAGTCAGTTCGAGGCCTGAACGACGTGTAAGAGTACTGCTATTTCAGTAGTAGTAGCACCGAGAAGGGCGAAGGTATTCTGGAAAGCAGAACTGAAGGCCCGGTCAGCAGCACCATTCACCTAATAGACAGTGTTTAGTGCTGCACCACTAGAATCTGACTCTGAAGGTATACAGAAATGTATACATTTTCCAAATATCAAATGTTATAGTCGGAAGAAAAATCCTATTTGCCTCCGTCTACCCAAAAGACATACGGAGTAGCTAGTAGAAGTTGGTTGAATTAGAATAAGTATAATTAAAAACCTTTGTTACTTACTGGATAAATTTGGCTCATTTCCTATCTGACGTTCATATAGCTGTTGATGGCCTAGAATCTAGATGTTATGCACAAACACTTTCATTATAACTAAGTCACGTTATGTAGTCCCGAGACTTTTGGTATATAAGTTCTGATGTAAACCATAACTATACCTTAAAATTAATTTGATTAAAACTTAACGTACTTAGCTGTAGTAATTGCAGGTTTGGGACACAGATAAGCTCTTATCATTTTAGTCTCTAACTTCTTGAGTTCATTATATGTTTCCAGTACAGAGTTTAAAACCTATCAGTTTTAAATAAATAATTCATGCATTGCACTGAAAGTACCAGCCATGTTTATATTATGATCGGTGGCGTTGGCTCTAAACATTAATAGACACCGCACGCTTTGGTTGGATGTTACATATTATCTGTATTATAATTTAAACCGCTTACCTGGTTTATTTTATTACCTTATCCAAGGGATGACCTTTTAATTTATTTGACCCTAAAAGTAAAGACCAAGGTCTCTACTTGTCCGCTAGTAGCAGGTTGGGTTAGAACTGTGTGAGTTGAGACAGCTGGTAAATCTATGTTATGAGGATTCAATGGTGCTTCTACAGAAGTCTAATTGAATAAATAAAGGTTTGAGGTTGAGGTATTCTTGCCTCGTCGGTGATGAGCTGTTGCTTAATTTTGTAAGTAACATCTAAATGCGTAATTAAAAGTCGTTACTTGCTCTTTCGCAGATTTACGCTAAAGATAGTGGAAATTGTAGTAACTTTAACTTTTCAAGCCCAAAAGGTTAACTAAGGTACGCTTGAACCAATCTCATAAGTTCTAATACTTTTAATCATTATGATTTACTTTTTGGTTCTTATTTGATTAACTTTTTATTGTTAATATAAATAATATAAAAATTTAAAAATTTGTGTGATTTATTGGTATACTATCTGCACACCTTACTCTTTCAAATAAAGAAATAAGTAATTACTTATGTACCTATTCAAATTCACATTGGCGTCCATATATTGTACACCAGGTGGGTAACAAACAGGTCTCAATAAGTAAGCTTCAAATTACGGTCAAGTGTTTAATAGCTGTGTTTTACCTGAAATAAAACACATATTAAATACTTACCTATATTTGAAGCTTACACTTAACGTCCACCTGTCGAGTATTTCGACTCAATGAAGAAGATCTAGCGCCTGCACATTATCGTGCGCCGGCCGCGCCACCTGGTGGGAGGTGTGCCGTGTGCGAGAGAGATAGCATATATACAACGAGAAAGAGAGGGAAAATAGGCGGAAAAAGCTAGGTACCTTCTCAATAAGTAAGCTTCAAATATAGGTAAGTATTTAATATGTGTTTTATTTCAGGTAAAACACAGCTATTATTACTTCTTCTTTTTTTTTAAACCTTATTTTTATACATTTAAATTTTAAGCTAGTACAATAATAAATTATTTCTTTCTTTCTTCTATTTCTTGTCAATGGTTAAGATTTAAGCATAGACAACGTCTTGATGTTGATTTGTTGTTTGAAATTTGAATTCAAAATGGCGTTTTATATTATTGTTTTGGTGGAAGTAAAACAAATCTGTTCTTCGTATATCGTAGATTTTGTTATTTAATTACTCAGTTAATGTACAGTACATTGAATTTTTTAATTCGTAATATTTCTGCCAAAAGTGAAAACAGAAGAAAAAGTGTTATACGTGTAAACAATATTAAAATCTTTGTGTGTAGATATTATTTGTGATTTGTGACTAAACATTTGCAATATGTACCTAATGACTGTTCTATTAGGAAGATAAAACATAACAATTTATGAGAAAACTTCTCTAATACATCATGTCCTGGCTGTAGAATCAATTGGAGAGGAGATATTATTGTGTCCAAAGAAAACAACGGCTTCATATTATACAATTCCAATATGGCGATCCGAACGGCAACGATATATTATTAGTATCGAAAATTAGAACGAGATTTTTAAATCCCGAAAAATATTTCAAGGAAAAGTATAAAAAGTGAATCTAGTTGTAATTCACATAATATTAAAGCCGAATTAAGTCCTACATGCCTGAACAAAGATATTCAGTAAAATTCAAATGAATTATCCATTTTTACTGTTAGTGAGTTTTAATATTATATTAAAAATGTTATACAATAAATATTATATAATAATAAACTTATTGATCTACATTGTTGGTGTTTTATTTTTAATTTCCTATAAATTTGAATAAGGATGAGAATAAATAGTGTTGTACCCAGCATCGAAAAATTTATCGATATCGATATGAATTTTTATTGATACTAGCACTCGTAAAGACATCACTAGCGACGTTAACTTTTGAATGTTGGCAGCAATGTGGGTCATGTTTGACGTGAACTTTTCATAGGTTGGTATATATGACTTGACCTAAGTAATAGATGCATATGTGTGCGTGAGCTCGAAATCGAAGTACTGAGTGCCGTCTCTTCCTATATTACTTGCTCTGTGCACGGTCTTATCGCTAAGCAATCTCTTCTAGGTAACTTGGTGGCGGATATGTGAATAGATAAAAATATATAGGTAGTTAAAAATTTACATTTTCGGCTAAAATATTCATTGACATACGATAAATAATTAATTAGTTAATTATTATTACGTCGCCAAAAAATGTAAGAGCTGTGTTTTATACAGATTCATTAGAATTAGCACCTTATTTCATTGCAGTAATGTTCAAAGTCTAATTTACCGCTCATTAGAAAACCCTGCCTGATATACGCGTAAGCTGAGTTTTCCTTCGGACATTTATTATTTCGATGAAACTTATATCGGCAGAGCTAACTTTTAAATAGTGTACTTTATACAAAATATAAATTATAATATCACAGTACCACATATAGCAAACGAAGTCAGGTGCATCTACTAGTAAAGTAACATCTATCTACAAAATATCAAAACGTACTCACGACAATATCTCTTCGCAGTATGGACACTTGTACTTAACGCCTTGGTGCCAGAAAAGGTGTTGTCTAGCTGGAGTCCTATAAACACATATACAAATGTCAAGTTTTTATAGTAGATATTAGAACTCCATTTAATTAAAATAATAGTAAAACACACAGAAAGTAGTTTTTAAGTATATATTAAAATCTTATCTTCATTTTAATAAAATAAGAGTCATTTATGATGAAATAAAGCTTAACATCTTATTTATATATACATTTTTAATATTTCCGAAAACGATTAAAAAAAATAATTTACATATTTAAACCAAATAAGATCAAGAGTGTTCTAATATTTTATTAATGCTAATCAATCTTCCACATAATATATTATATCAGATAATTTTTCATAGACTTTTATACATTTACACTATATCTCACCCGCAGCTTCGCCCGCTTTATCTAAAACTAAGCAAACATCATCACGTTACGACCAATAAAAACGGAGCATGCGGGTAAAACTGCAGGACACAGTATGTAAATCTATACTATAAAGCTGAAGTTTTTGTTTGTTTGTTTGAACGCGCTAATCTCAGGTACTACTATACTAGTTCGATTTGAAAAATTCTTTCGGTGTTAGATAGCCCATTTATCGAGGAAGGCTATAGGCTATAATAATATATTATCATCACGCTTAGACCAACTGAAGCGGAGCACCAATGAAGAATGTTTCAAAATCGGGGGTTTTTCTATGCGTGATCTCCGGGCGAATCCGCGGGCGGAAAGCTGGTTATAAATATAGATTATTCTACTCACACGTGTTTAGATACATATGGGCAGTATTTGCATATAAACTTCTTCGCATGAATAGCATGATGTTTTTTTAGAAGTCTTGTCGTTTTAAAACGCATCTTGCATATGTTACATTCCAAGCTACCTGATGACTGGAAAGATGATTCTCTATATTAATATAACACTTCGTTTTATTTTCTTTATTTAGTCATACGTTACAGACATAATTGTATAAGTGTATTCGTTTTTCAAATTCAAAAAATCCATACTAATATTATAAATGCGAAAGTAACTCTGTCTGTCTGTCTGTTACTCAATCACGCCTAAACTACTGAACCAATTTTCATGAAAGGTATGGAGATATTTTGATACCCGAGAAAGGACATAGGCTACTTTTTATCCCGGAAAAATGACGCAATACCGGAAATCCCACGGGAATGGGTACTATGCGGGTTTTTCATTCAAAACGCGAGCGAAGCCGCGGGCGGAAAGCTAGTAATCAATAATTCATGTTATCATTCTGTTTTCAGTGTTACAAGTTCCAATAATATTTTAGACTAATGTAAACCAACATCATAAAATTAGTACCTATAGTTTTTATGAGTAGATTAGAACAATATTTTAGATTTTAGAACAATATAATAAAGCAACAATATTTTTAACCTAATAAGAATTTTTGTTTGAAACACTTATAACCCAAGAGCCCACGACAGCCAGACCTTCGCCACTCAAGCGCTGGCCCAAGCCGAGGTTCGAGATCCCCGTGGGGGGGGGACGATATACTTTCAACTCGTATAAAATAACGAAGGTCTGGCCGTCGTGGGCTCTTCATCTATTATTTTTATTCCCTATAATGCTATAAATTGTTCTCTAATTTAAAAAATATATAAACATACCTTATCATGTCTCTGCATATGATGTTGCCATGCCTGTGTATCTATAAAGCCCTTAAAACAGAGCTCACATTTGAATGCAGAATTTTTATAATTGAGAGACTCCCGCCGTTTTCTGATTTCTTCCAATTGTTCCTCTTCCTGAAATTTATTTAAAAACTTTGTGAGTTTGACTTATCATATTAGTAGGAAGTAGGATACATCAAAAATTTCCTGATAAATTTTTAAAATTTACTCTATTATTCAATGCAGAAGTAGAAAATTTTTGATGACTCTTTTGAGTTACTAACTTTTATATTTAAGCTGTATTTTACTTCCTTTAAAGTTTAAACCATTGACTTTAAACTTTGTTTTGTGCTTTAAAAATAGATATCTATGTACCTACTAATCCCGTTCTAAATAACTAATACAAAATTGACCCAAATCATTTCGACAATATGTATTTAAAAATGTTCCAAAACATATTATTTATATGGACATTATCTCAATTACTTTATCGAGCCAGTTTAAAATAAATGATAAGTAATCAACAATATTTTAAATGTTACTTACCGTCAAATTGATCACCGTAATATGTGTTTCCAGTTTGATGTCGTCCAAGGCCCCTTGGGCCTGATTCATGACCGTTTTTAGTATGTCTTTGCGTGGACACACTACTTTTGGTTGCAATGCCTTTTTGGGTTTCCTTGTTTTTGAGGCTTTGGGCGGTTTCTGAAAGCAGTAAATTAGCTTTAACGCGAGTATATGCTTTTAGAAATTAGGCTTACTACTGAACCGATTACAATGAAATTTAGCACACATATAGAGGGTAACTTGGATTAACACATAGGATAGTTTTTATCCCGGAAATCCCACGGGAACGGGAACTATGCGGGTTATCCTTTGCAAACGCGGGCGAAGCCGCGGGCGGAAATCTAGTAATATATAATGAACAACACGCACAGGAAAGAAATTAGCGCAAAATATCTTTTTTTATTATTATTAATAACTCAAAAAATTGCTCCTAATTTGCTCTATCAATTACAAAGAAAAAAATATTTAATTTTGACAATGTTTACTAATAATGGGCAACACCTAGTATACACAGATGCAGGAACGTTTTATATGAGTTATATGGCATGAAGCAATATAACAAAGACATGTCATTTCTTAGTTATGTTAGAAATTATTCAAAAACTTTTAAAAAAGTTTGTTTCACTGCCAAGTGCTTGTATGTCAGAGATAAAATACGCAACTCTGATAACAAAGTTAAAACGGTTTGGTCAATTATTAATGGTGAAATGGGCAAAATCCAATCAAATAGTACCATAAAACTTGTTAATGCTGGTAGGGTCATTGACAAAAGTGCTGATGTTGCGCTTGCTTTTGAAGATTTTTTTAGTAGTGTCCCTGCTAGTATTACCGAAAAATTAAATTCGTCATCAGCGCTTGCGGAGTCCTACTTGAGGGACCATGTTGCTGAGTGTAATGTATTATTTGAATTGCGACATGTGACTGCAGAGGAAATTGTTAAAACTTTTAAAACATTAAACTTAAAAAAAAACTTGTGATCTCTGGGGAATGTCTGTAAATTTAGTAAATAATATTATAGAAAACATTGCCAACCACTTAGCGTTTATATTTAATCAATGTTGTGACTTTGGTATATTCCCTGATTTATTAAAGTTAAGTAAAGTAATTCCTTTATTTAAAAGTGGTGACCAAGAAGACTGTAATAACTATAGGCCAATTTCCATTTTACCAACTTTGAGCAAAGTCTTCGAGAAATTAATTTTAAACCAATTATGTAGTCATTTTGTATCAAATGGTTTTCTGCACGCCAAACAGTTTGGTTTCACAAAGGGGCGCTCTACTACTGATGCTGGAATAGCTCTTTTGTCACATATATATAAAGCATGGGAAAATTCAAAGAATGCTTTAGGGATATTCTGTGACCTTTCTAAGGCTTTTGACTGTGTAGAACATACCACTCTATTACGGAAACTAAATTTTTATGGTATTAAAGGTTTATCTCAGGACCTCATAGCTTCATATCTTCAGAACAGGGTACAAACCGTTGTTGTTAATGGAGAGAAATCTCGCGGTGCGCCGATTAACATAGGTGTTCCGCAGGGATCTATCTTAGGACCGTTTTTGTTCTTAGTATATATTAATGACCTACCTTATTATTTGCAGGATATGTGTGAAATAGTACTGTTTGCAGATGATACCTCATTAATATTTAATGTGGATAGACATGACTCAAACGTTGACGAAGTAAACTCTGCTCTTTTACGCATATCCAATTGGTTCACTGCTAATAATTTATTATTAAATGCAAAAAAAACAAATTGTGTAGAATTTATCCTTCCAAATGTAAAAAAGGTGAAAAGGGATATTATTTTAAACGGGGAGGTATTATACCCTGTGGATTCTACTGTTTTTCTTGGATTGACACTAGATGAGAAGTTACAATGGGGGGCCCATGTTGCCGCCACCGCTGCTAAGCTTAGTTCAGCTGCATATGCAGTTCGAAGAATAAGGCATCTCACCGATGTAGACACGGCTAGATTGGTTTATTTTAGCTACTTTCATAGCATTATGTCCTATGGAATTCTGCTATGGGGCAGGGCTGCAGATATTGAAACTATATTTATATTACAGAAAAGAGCCATACGCTCTATATATAATTTACGTGCTAGGGACTCACTAAGAGATCTCTTTAAGAATACTGGTATCCTCACTGTACCATCACAGTATATATTTAATAATATTTTATATGTACACAAAAACGCAGACTTACACACAAGAGTAGGAGATAGACACTGTTATGGCACAAGGAACAGAAATAAAATTGAAATGCCATTTTACCGGTTAGCTAAAGTTAAAAATTCATTTATGGGTCAAGGTATACTTTTTACAACAAAATTCCTCATAGTATTAAAGAGTTTAGTAGTGCTAAATTTAAGAATTATGTAAAAAACGTCTTAGTTCAGAGAGCCTATTACAGCATTAAGGAATATATGGAAGATAAAAACCCATGGAGGGTTGTCGCGTGAGAACCGCAGGACAGTTCTTTGGCATATTATGATGTACGGTTACTTACATATTTTGTAAAATTAAATTGTAATACTGAAATGATTTAAAAGAGCAACTATGGAGTTTCTTGCCGATTCTTCTCCATAGATACTGCTTTCCGAATCGGTGGTAAATGATAAAAATATGTATTGACGTTTCAAAAGTGCTTCTCGAAGAAGTCTAATTGAATAAATAAATGTTTGTGTTTGAGTTTGAGTTTGAGTTTAATAATAATTAATTGAAAAACTATGTTGTATGTAGTAAACTAATGTGCCACCAATATATTATAATGCACCTATAATTTGTTGCAAAGGAGAGTACTTCAAAGAAAGAAAGAAAGAAAAGAAAGATAATACATTTATTTGTACCGATGCACATTAATACATAAAAAATAAGTAAAATTAACTTATAACTAGTTACAACAGCACAAAATGGATAATATCCACTCAGTGGTTTGAGAATCTAAGGACATATAAGACACTTAGATTCTCCACTGATTTTCAGTGGACACCATATTGACATCCTGACAGTGGCAGTGTACATATTATGAAAAAAAATAAAATAAAAAATAAAAGCAATAATATAATATATAAGAATACAATATAGTAGATAGGAAACATACAATAATACATTCCAAAAGAAGATACAATACTAATACGCAATACATCACATAATTAATAAACAACAACTACAAATAGTATTTTCACCAGAGCCGTACCGAGTCACGTGTTTGGAGCCCCAACCTCAGAACCTTTTTGTAAGCAGAGCAAATGGGACTTCAGTTTGTTTTTGAAGCCCAATACATT
Source organism: Colias croceus (assembly GCF_905220415.1). Lineage (NCBI taxonomy): Eukaryota > Metazoa > Arthropoda > Insecta > Lepidoptera > Pieridae > Colias > Colias croceus. Next base: position 8,970,326 of record NC_059552.1, on the reverse strand, counting down.
GTTGCTATTGCGGATCGGTGGTGGCAAGTCATTCCAGCACTTAGAGGCACTAAATTTAAAGCTACCCCTAAATACTGCAGTTCTGTGGAGGACCTTAGAGAACCAATAACATTTAGCAGCCAATTCAATTTATTTATATAGAGACAGTGCAGCGGAAGTTCACATTCTGTTCAAACCAAATTCGGTACATCACAAGAAAATTGGTACCTAAGTTATATACCAACTTTCTTGTGTAATAACTTACCTCATCCACATTATCTTCTCTCTCTTTTATTTCTTCCTCGATGTTCACCTCCATTTCCTCCAAATTCACTTTCATTTTCTCACTCTTATGAATGGATAATGGTTCGTCATCACTCAGCCAATCATTATCAGCATTCGTTTGAAAGGAAAATTCACAATCGAGTTCTTCTAATGGCTCCTCTTTGATTGTATCTTCATTATCTTCTTCATTTATAATTTTAATTTCCACTACATTCTGTATACTTAAATTCGAATTTAGGTGGTAGGATTTTTTGTCCAACCGCCTTATGTCTTGTTCTAAAACCTGAAAGGATAATATAAGATTTCAGTTTAAATTAGGGTAAAACTGAACTGTACTTTGGAGTAAAACAATAAATATGAGTAACAAAAACAAGATGGAGTAACTTTCTATAGTAATTATCCGATTTTCAAAAATTTGTAACTCTACTAAAAGTTTCCTCAGAGTGAAATTTCTGATTTAGATTCCATAGGGCAATAGCTAACCACAAAAAAATTTACACCTCTCAACTCCACGCCCTATAATGTACAGTTTTAAGCCAACTGCATCAAAATCTGTTACATAGTTTTAAAGATATAAGCATACAAAGGGACAGCGACATTGTTTTATACTATAGTGATAGAACATTAATTCTGACCTTTCCATTGCTCTGTAAGATCCCCTGCAATATAGCCTGAACCCTCAGGCTCCTCTGTCTAAATGAATAGAACTTGTATAACATCGCTTTGCACACATAGCAAGCGAACATAGGGAGCTCCAAGGATGTTAGTGGCTGTAATTAAAAAAGTAAATACATACTTACTTATTTTTCATTGTTGTTTATTTATGTACATACACTTGCGAAAGATTTACGAATCATAATCTATAATATTTCTTAACGATAAGATAAAATAAATTAATAATTTTGTTTGCAACTTACATCTGTTCCCGTCAATATTCTATAATATCGTTCCAGTGAATTAGAGCGCAAATTATAAAGGGTTCCATCCATTTCTAAGCACATTACACAAGCTCGAACGTTTTCCATGTTGGAAGTATTAAATATAACTAATTATTTTATTTTTAATTACCTACTCTTCATATTCATTGGTTGGCGGCATAAACATTAAACACTGTAGACTTAGGTGGACTTAGGTAATAAGACCTTAGATCTGCATAGGTGCAAGTCGGTCTTACAAACTTTTAAATAAGAAACATCGCACCTGTTACAATCAAGGGTTAAATGTGCAACAATAAAAATAAGCAGTAATTTTTATTACCCTATCTACTTTATCAGAAATACATGTCGAATATATAAAAATAAAAGTAATGAGAACGTCTACTTTTGCAGAATACGCCAAATTGTTAATTGACCAAATGTCTGTGTCAAATCACAAATGTCAATGTCTGTCTCAGATGTCTGTGTTGACCGGTGTTGACCATTGGTGACTGTCATTTCCTCGGAGCAATTAACATTTCATTAATAATTTTAAACATGAATACAAGTCTATTGGAACGTATGATTTACTATCTATGGATGATATCATATTTACTCTATTTACTAGACTTATAAATTTGTAGGGTTCCGTACCCAAAGGGTTAAAACGGGACCATATTACTAAGCCTCCGCTGTCTGCCTCTCTCCAGGCTGTAAGCCGTAATCTCAGATTAGATAGTATTAGTTAATAGTTACTACTTACTACGTAATGCCGTGATAGCTAGAGAGCTGAAATTTTCACAAATGATGTACCTAGTTCCGTTGCCGCCATAACAGCAAATACTAAAATTTTTTTAAGGAGGTCCCCATACAATAAATTATAGATGATAGTACGGACCCTTCGCTTCGTGTGGGAGTCGGACTCGGCCTCGGTCCATGGCCGATTTTTGTAATGCCTCCTCCACACTACTCGCGAAGTTCCTCGGCGAAGTACTCGGCCGAAGTTGACTGAAGTCCGCAGTGCTACACTATACACTCGTTCAACTTCGCGAGGAACGCATACGTTCATATTCAGAACGAACTTCAGGTAACTTCGTGCCCTTTGACTCGGGCGCAAAAACCGACAACAAACGGAAGTCGGCCGAGGCGAGGTAAAGTTGGACGAAGTAAGCCGAAGTGCCTCTCTACATTATTCTATTCGTCTAACCTCGTTCAACTTCGCGAGTAGTGTGGAGGAGGCATAAGGGCCATAAGCAAAACGAATAATATAATATTTCATCTGTGGTCGTGTCTCCTCTATACGTAGTAATTTGGTAGTAAAAACTAATAATACTCAATGGTTAATAATTGTCTTTTGTTCGCTTTGCTGTGCAACATTTTCGTGTAGATTTCTGTTATGAAAAACTTTGCTTCAATATGTAATGCCTCCTCCACACTACTCGCGAAGTTGAACGAGGTTAGACGAATAGAATAATGTAGAGAGGCACTTCGGCTTACTTCGTCCAACTTTACCTCGCCTCGGCCGACTTCCGTTTGTTGTCGGTTTTTGCGCCCGAGTCAAAGGGCACGAAGTTACCTGAAGTTCGTTCTGAATATGAACGTATGCGTTCCTCGCGAAGTTGAACGAGTGTGTAGTGTAGCACCGCGGACTTCAGTCAACTTCGGCCGAGTACTTCGCCGAAGAACTTCGCGAGTAGTGTGGAGGAGGCATAAGATTAGTCGTCGCGACGTGACTTTGACTGATACTGTGGTTCTTTCTGTGATCAAAATATAATTGGGTTCTTTCTGTAATATTGGGAATCACAGTTCAAAGCTTGTTCAAAGCTATCAAAATGTTGGCTTACGCTAAGTCAGTTGAATTAATGTTTTATTTCAATTTATTAAGACTTGAAAAAAAAAATTCTTTTGTGAAATCGAGACTAAAAAATAAAAGTATGCACCCTAGTACCACAGTTGACAGATATATACTACGTACATACAGTTAGGAAACTAATGACTTATAGCTATAGGGCTGTTACCTTTTTGATATTTAACCGACTTCAAAAATAAAGGAGGAGGTTATCAATTCGGCCTGTATATTTCTGTTTGCTTTTTTTCACAGTTGATTTTGTGTTAATTTTGAGATTAAAACCCGTTAAAATACAAAAATGGTGTAGCCTAAATATGAATTTACAAGAAGAAACAATCCGAATTAATACAGCTTGTAAAAGTAAATACGTTTTTATCAGTGCTATAATATTTCGAAATCTTGTTTCGTTATGGACGCCGAAGGCTATTTTAATGTACCTAAATTATTTATAATGCTTGATATTTGTATTATACATATGTTCAATAATTATTTTAAACCAGAATTTACAATACTTGTATGTAGGGTATACCTACTAAATTATTTTTAAAACGATAAATTAAATTACTTAAATTAAAAAACACAAAATATGCAAAAATAAATTAAAATTATTATTATACGAGCATAGAACCTCTACCTTTTTGTTTTAGGAAGAAAAAGAAAATAGTTTGACAGGCTTAGTGCTTGACAAAGTGGAGACGCCACGTATCGATAAAAATACAATAATTATAATATCTATCTTTTTCTTCCCTAATATTTACGTAATTATGCACATAAATTTAAACAAGATTTTTTGAGGTTTCCATTTTTTAGATTTTTGTGCTCTTCTAGATTGCGTAAAAATAGATGCGATCTTTAAACAGAATGGACTCCTAATATTGACCATTTGTAGCTATCATTTTGATAGAAAATAAAAACCTAAAATTAAAACTCATGCTGCATATCTATAGAAATTAAAAAATAGTCTCTTTTTAACTTGTAGATACGGTATAATTACAAATATATTTATTGAAAGGGCTACAAACTGAAACAATCGATATTTTTTTAATTGAATTGACATCACTTTAAACTTTTTTCTATACTGAACGTATCTTTGTCATTCAAAATCTGTGGATGTGTCACCCGCTACTATCGATCCCCCTCAATACCCTCGTAAACACGCTTGATGGGGGGGAGCCATTTCGAACATTTTGTATGAAGTTTCCTTAGTCCTTACTGTATGTATCTGTATATTGTGCTAGTACGTACTAGCTTATCACAAGGGAGAGAAGTAATTATAACACTAAACCCTGTGACTAAACCACATTTTATTTCTTTTTTTTTTTTGTTTTTATTTTTCGGTGGTCTTACTGCGGTTGAGGCGCGCCATACTGGGGTACGGCGACGGCTGCTTGTTGCACCGTGCAGCTTGCAGCTGTTTGACTGCGCGAATGTTTATTTCTATTGTAGGGAGGGTGGGATAGAATAAAACTACCCTCATTTTTTATAAAATCGTTAGCTCTAGCTTATCAAATGGAGGAAAATGAACACAAACCACATAAAAAGTAAAAATCATAAATTTATTTTGTGAAAATATTTTTTTTTCGATTTTATTTTAACTTTTTCAAAATCAGAATATATTAGTTTCGGTGGTCTTCCTGCGGTCGAGTCGCGCCCTGCTGAGGTAGGGCGAGGGCTGCTTGAGGTGCACCGTGCGCACGTGCAGCTTGCAGCTGTTCGACTGCGCGAACGCCTTGCCGCACACCTCGCACTTGTACGGCTTGTCGCCCGTGTGGCTCTGCGGGAAAATATTATATTATAATAAAATAATAATATGTAATGCTACTTTCCAAAGTAACATTATAAAGACGAAATTTACTATGTCCGTGCTGTTGATGCGTGAAAAAGGAAATAGAATGATCCTTCTTCATGCTTCAACCATTGAACCGATTTGGTTGAAAGGAGAATGCCCATTTTTGGTACTGGTTTTTCTCATGCATCAAGACAATAATACTATTAAAAAAATCTCGGCAATTTAGTAGCCTTCTTACCATCAGAAAATATATTTTGAACAGGGAATGTTTTGTAAAATCTAATAAGACATGTAAGTGTTTAGATCCGTTATTATAGATTTAGTGTCCATTACCGTTCACATTTTTGGTACAGGTTTTTCTCATGCATCAAGATAACAATACTATTAAAAAAAATCTCGGCAATTTAGAGGCCTTCTTACTATCGGAAAATATATTTTGATCAGGGAATGTTTTGTAAAATCTAAAAAGACATGTAATTGTTTAGATCCGTTACCATAGATTTAGTATCCATTACCGGTTACCACGGTAACCAAGCGGTAACTATTATGACATTTACTATGGTAAATAGCTAAATGTATTAATGTCGATTATTGTTTTCATTGAATTACAAAAAAATCAATTAACATAAAATCACTTTTTAAGGTATTGTTTATATACTGTAGGTTGTTTTAACAGTGAAGTAAAATAATATAAATACATACAAAAAATATATTATTATAACATAGTTTGGTTGGTAACCAGTTATTACTTATTTGTTTCTTTCTTCGAATATGTAGTGCAAAAATGATTCAAACAACAACAACATCTAAACCGAATAAAATCTCTATTGGCATTTTTTAAATATATACATATTTAGGTTTTCTTGAAATCCGTCCCAGAAGATTTCTGGTGCCTTAGGTAGGCACTAGCCGATGAACAGGTAGACTTTGTCTGAAAGCATAAGCTCTACGCATAGATTACATATGTTGAACGAAAAATAATCTTCGGACGATAAAATACTACCTAAATCACAGATAAACCTAACTAAATCGGGGTTATTTAAGTTTTTAGGTTATTTCACATTTTTCTCAATATCTTGAAAACCCCTGTTTTTATCACCAAAAAAATCAATTGGTAAAAATCTTTTGAATATCGAAGAACCCTCCAATACCACTCTGGCATTGACGCAACACTATACTGTGGTCCATACTTTCATGGGCATTCTCCTTTGGTACAAATATAGTTTGTGACTTGAGAAAGGACATAGGATAGATTGTATCCCGGAAATCCCACGGGAAGGATGGTTTTTATTAACATGTGCATAGGTGGAAAGCTGGCAAACGATTGGCTGGCATTTTTTCGCTGCGTTTGCGTGCACAGTTGCCAGCAAGTGCGCGAATGATTGTTTGGCATATTGCTGCATACAGACGCTCCGAGTGTACTGTGTAACTTGTGTAACTGATTTTGTCAGATAAAATCAGTCAATAAGGATATTGACCGTCCTTAGTCAATAACCTAATTGACTAATTTTACCGGTCAATAAGGTTATTGACTGGTTAAGGGTTTTGACTGCAACATATACAACACTCACGCGCAGGTGCCGGTCGAGCGCCCCCTTGCACTTGAACGCCTTGCCGCACGCGCAGCACACGTGCGGGCGCCGCTCCGAGTGCACGCGGCCGTGCATCAGCAGGTTGGCGCGGTTGTGGAACGCCTTGCCGCACTCACTGCACTTGAACGCCTTCACCGCGGAGTGCGTGCGCTTGTGGTACACTAGGAACGCGTTGCCCTGAGGATTTTTTTATGAAAATTCTATAAATATAATAATATGCTTTTTTTAGTAAAAATAAAAACAAAAAAAAATAACGTAGATATAAAAGACGAAATAAAAATAAATCAGGACAATTTTTTCACACACGGCACGATCTGATCCCATACTAAGTGTTCGCTTGTGTTATGGAAACCGGATTTTAAATAAATAATTATATAGATAATTAACAGCCAGACACAGAGCAAACATCTATGTTCATCATATAAATATTTGTGCCAGGTGGGAATCGAACCCACGACCTCTGTCTTGGAAGGCAGGGCCACTACCAACCGAGCCAACCGATCAGTCAAAATAAAACAACATCGAAACAATTTGCATTCAAAGTATCATGTTTTCTTACTTTATAGTTTTTCACGAGGCTTCCGACTAAGTGAACTAATTGTTGCTTTAAAAAATTAATGTAATAGACGCAAATTTATCTGCGGCTTTTACCTCGGAACGTTTATTATGCATGTTTGAAATTATTTTCAATATACTTAAGCAAAACAATGAAAAATTGAGTAACCATTTCTCATAATCTCCACTACAGGTGTCTCTCAAGGATCGCTCTTCGGACCAATATTATATTTATGTCGGGGAAAGGTGTAGAATGTGAATCTATATTCAAGCTGTGGGCGTTGCGTTTGGTAATCGAGCAAAGAAACACCATACAATACAGTCATTTTTAATACAATCACTTTAAATAAACGTTACGTTACACATTTAGGCCCAGATTCACAATCGTGACTTTACTTTAGAGCAAAAGAGTCTTCACAAAGTAAACTTTGTATGACCAAAGTTTACTTTCAACATATTTAATTTCAGAGAGAATTGCTTGACTTTCCTTAGAAAAGTACGGTCCCAAAGTAAAGTACAGGGTAAGACGTGTAACTGTTACTTTATACGCATAATTTATGTTTTTAAGAACATAATATTATTAAATTAAGTTATATTTCCATAAAAAACATATATAATAATAACATTATTATTTTATATCAAAAATTAAATGTTTAGAAAAAAAACCATCATGTAGGAAGATTATAGTATAAATATAAAAAACCAGTAGACACAGCAAAATTCGTCAGAAAAATATAATAATGTTATAAGACAAACGAAACGATGCAACGATCAACACATCAACAAAAAAATGTTACTCGACATGACGTTTCGATCTATAACCCAACCATATTAAAATGTGTTTCTGTTCTACGAAATTGGTTTAAAATGTAGGCCTACATGATTTATACGCATAGTCATGTAAAGTTTACTTTGAGACCAAAGTCATGATTATCGGCTCCTTAGCCTTTACTAAGTAAAGTATAGTTTCTGGAAAGTAAAGATGAGCTTGACACGACTAAGAAATATATTTTTGGTTGAAAGTAGATCTTTCCATCAAAGTAAAGTTAAAGTGCGATCTATGAATCTCGGCCTAAGAGCCAGCGCGCACGAGCAACTTTGTCTCTGCAACTATTTTGTCTCTCCCATCAATTTGTATGGGGAGTTGCGTCGCTACGTGCGCGCACTTTCATACTAGCCCATGGGTGGGAGAGACAAAATAGTTGCGGAGACAAAGTTGCTCGTGCGCGCTGGCACCAAAATTAAACACTAGCAAAGAAAAGGTTAACAGTTCCAAGTTGTGGAAGGTCCGAACTCTTCGATGATGCCTTCACCGGCTAGACCCGGCACAAGCAGCCGCCAACTTTAATGTAGCGACGGTGCTGCCACCTCACGGAACTCGTACTTCGAGTCGTTTTACATCCGTGCTATTGACAGTCTCCGACATATATTATTATCGTATGACAAAACAGTCTAACTAAAGTAACAAAACGTGTAAATCACATTACTTACAAGGAAATTATAAAACTAACTTATGTTAACTAAATTTAGTAAAATTGCAAAATCATTTTTTTATATTTGATTCTACACGTGTTTAATATGTACATTTATAAGTTACCTATTTTAACCGCGATTTATTCATTTCATTTCATCGTGGAATAAAATTGAGTTAATAATAATACAACCGTTATAAATAATTTAAAATAATAATATCACTTACCTTAAAGCCCTTTCCACACACGTCACAAATATGTCTCTTCTCTACGGGATACTCTTTATCTGGATGGTATTTCCTGAAGTGGGCCCAGTACGCCCGCCCGTTGGCTATCTCTTCTGAGCACTGAAACGGATGAACAGTTTTCGGTGAAACAAGTTGAGTTGAAATGCGAAAGTTAGTGAGGATGTGAATGTGTGTGTTTGGTACTCTTTCACGCAAATACTACTGAACCGATTAAAATGAAATTTAGTACACTAGAAGGTAACTTGGATTAACACATAGGATAGGTTTTATCCCGGAAATCCCACGGGAACGGGAACTATGCGGCTTTTTCTTTGAATTAGTTTCTAGTTTTTTTTTAAGCTAGTTTAACATACATGCGGACAATTAATCGGCCAAGTGCGAGTGTCGCCTTTCTTCTTGTTCGTGCGGGTCCACTTGCGCGTGTGAGTGCAGCGTATATGTGCACGCAGCTCTTCCTCCGTCTTAAACGACTCACCGCAATCGCGACAGCCGTTCCTGGGAAATGTTGGAAGATAATTTACATTTTTTTAATAATAATAAATAATTATCAGTAAAAAAATGATTTCAATATTTTCTTTGTTTTCTGATATTTTGTAAATATACGTAATAAAAAAGGGCGTATGTGCCGAGCACACGTGTCAGAAGTGAAACTTCTTTAGCAAAATACAAACAAACTTACTCCATGACGTGACGGTATTGCCATGAAATTTTATGCTCAAAAAAGTTAAACTTTCACTTCAATAACGAAATTGCACAAAAAAATTATATTTTTTTTGTGGATAAAATTTGTATCAGCGCCATATCGATTACACCGGATTAAAATGATGAATAAATAAATATAATAGACATAAATAATTATAAATAATCTCACTTATTCTCAGATTCCTGCGTGTGCCGTTTCGCTGTGACCATATGTCGCTTGAACGCTTCCACGGAAAAGAATTTGACGTCACACGCCTCACAAAATGGCGCCTCTTTGTCATCCACGTTGTTGGCCGGCATCTGTAATTGTATTTATTAATGCTACTTAAAATTTAAATATAGACAAAACTAGCTAGCGCCATAGTTCCCGTTCCCGTGGGATTTCCGGGATAAAACCTATCTTATGTCCTTCTTCAGGTCTCAAGCTATCTTAATAATAAATTTGAAGTAAATCCATGCAGTAGTTTTTGAGATAAGCCCGGACATACATACAGAGAAACAGACAAAAATTCTAAAAAAGTATATTTTTGGCTTCGGTATTGATTGTAGAAAACTCCTTCTTCTCCTTCATTCTCCTTCTCCGTCTTTTTCGCCGACGCTAGTTGAATCGTTCCATTCCTCTGTGACGTGTCTTACCATGTGTGCGTTAGTGTGCCGTTTTTAAAGATCAAATGTTGTGTTGGCAACCTAGCTACACTTTTAACGTGTTATAACATATATATCTTAACGTTATCTATGATTCTCGTAGAAATGATGACGTCACAACCCACCTTCAAATCTTTGTGCATCATGCTCCTGTGCATGTTGAGTCCGAGCTTCGAAACAAACGAGTAGCCGCAGAAGCCGCAAATGTAGTCCGACGGGTGCTTGATGCGCACGTGCGATAGGTACGACGTCCATTTTCTGTATGCGGGTAATAGAAAGAAAGAATGAAAGAAATTACATTTAATTACAACTAATACACTTTACGAACAATAACTTTGACTGACCGGTCGGCTTGGTTGGTAGTGACCCTGCCTTCCAAGCCAGAGGTCGTGGGTTCGATTCCCACCCGGGGCAAATATTTGTGTGATGAACATAGATGTTTGCTCTGTGTAGGTGTTAATTATCTATATAACTATATATTTAAAATTATATATGTATTTTTATAAGCTGTCTGGTTTCCATAACACAAGCGCAAGATTAGTATGGGATCAGATCGTGCCGTGTGTGAAAATTGTCCTGAAATATTTATTTATTTATTAAATTCTCGAGTCGCGAGTTTAACTTCAACCACCGCTGTTTTTTATGGGTTTTTAAACGGTTTGACCCATGAAATTTTGAATGCATAACGGGTAGATCTGAGAATTGGACAATAGCTACTACCCTAAGTGATAAGAGAAAGGCACAGTCTTATCACTAAGCAATGTCTTCTAGCTAACTTGGTGGCGGATATGTGAATAGATAGATAGAAATATATAGGTAGTTAAAAATATACATTTTCGGCCTATCTCAAAATCGGCTATTTTTACGTCGCCAAAAAATGTAAGAGCTGTGTTTTATACAGATTCATTAGAATTAGCACCTTATTGCTTTGCAGTAATTTTCAAAATCGAATATATCGCTCATTAGAAAACTCTGCCTTATACACGCGTAAGTAGAGTTTTGGTTCGGACATTTATTATTTCGACGTAACTTCTTTGGCAGAGCTTACTTTTCAATAGTTAATACAAAACATAAATTATAATATCACAGTACCACATAAAGCAAACGAAGTCAGGTGCATCTACAATATAACATCGGTGTAAAATAACATCTATCTACAAAATATCAAAACGTACTCACGACGACATCTCCTCGCAGTATGGACACTTGTACATAACGCCTTGGTGCCAGAAAAGGTGTTGTCTAGCTTGAGTCCTATAAACATATATACAAATGTCATGTTTTTATAGTAGATATTAGAACTCCATTTATTTAAAATATGTAATAGTAAAACACACATAGAAAAATAGTTTTTGAAGTAGACATTTTAATAATGGAGATAAGAGTTAATCTTATCTCCATTTTAATAAAATAAGAGTAATTTATGATGAAATAAAGCTTAACATCTTATTTATATATACATTTTTAATATTTCCGAACACGATTAAAAAAATTATTTGCTAATCTCAGGTTCGATTTGAAAAATTATTTCGGTGTTAGATAGCCCATTTAGAAAGGAAGGCTATAAGCTATATATCATCATGCTAAGAGCAACAGAAGCGGAGCACCAATGAAGAATGTTTCAAAATCGGGGATTTAGTTATAATATGGTTTATTCTACTCACACGTGTTTAGATACATATGGACAGTATTTGCATATAAACTTCTTCGCATGTATAGTAATATGTTTATTGAGAACTCTTGTCATTTTAAAACGCATCTTGCATATTTTACATTCCAGGCTGCCTGATGTCTGGAAAGATGATTCTCTATATTAATATAACACTTAATTTTATTTTCTTTATTTAGTCATACGTTACATACGTAATTGTATAAGTGTATTGGTTTTTCAAATTCAATAAATAATCAATAATTCATGTTATCATTCTGTTTTCAGTGACAACAAATATTCCAATAATATTTTAGACTAATTTAAACCAACATCATGAAATTAGTATAATTTTTATGAGTAGATTATAAAGATTATAAACAATCTTTCTAGCCCATATATGTACTTTTTTAATATTATAAAGCTGAAGAGTTTGTTTGTTTTAACGCACTAATCTCAGGAACCACTGGTCCGATTTGAAGAATTATTTCGGTGTTAGATAGCCCATTTATCGAGGAAGACCTTCCTCTAAGGGTCTAGCTATATATTATTACGCTAAGACTAACAGGAGCGGAGGCACGCGGGTGAAACCGCGAAGCGCAGCTAGTTTAAGATATGTACCTTATCATGTTTCTGCATATGATGTTGCCATGTCTGTGTATCTATAAAACCCTTAAAACAGAGCTCACATTTGAATGCAGAATTTTTATAATTGAGACTCTCCCGCCGTTTTCTGATTTCTTCCAATTGTTCCTCTTCCTGAAATTTATTTAAAATCTTTGAGAGAAAATAATAAAAAAAAAACAATTGTCCTTATACAGAAAAACGAGCTTTACACACGCGTTTTCAAAGAAAAACCCGCATAGTTCCCGATTCCGTGGGATTTCCATAATAAAAAATATCTTACGTGTTAATACAAGTTACCCTCTGTATGTGTCCTAAATTTCATTGTTCCATTGGTTCAGTAGTACTTATTTGCGTGAAAGAGTTACAAACATCCTGAGCTGAAGAGTTTGTTTGTAGAAGTTTGAGGAAGGCTATAGGCTATATATCATCACGCTAAGTACAACAGGAGCGGAGCAATGCACATTGCACACCTAGTTTAAAATATATGCAAAATAAATGATAAGTAATAAACAATATTTATAATATATCGTAAACGCTATAAAATATATAAAAACGAAATGGATAAACTGCAGTATAATTTATTAAAAAATAGAACTCGCATTATATTAGATAAGTCTTATGAAGATTATATAACTAAAATACAGGGCGATATATTAAAAAATCCTAAAACCTTTTGGACCTACATAAAATCTAAGAGGAGTCATGCCTGCAACTTTCCATCTGTTATGGTACTTAATGATAAATCAGCAAATGATGGTAATGAAATAGCAAACTTATTTGTTGAACATTTTTCTTCGGTATACAGTCAATCGTCGTCATCTATGTCGTCACAAAACGTACTTTCATCTTTAACAATGTGTGCTCGTAATAACGTAAATATTAATGAACGGGAGGTCAAACGTAAATTACAATTACTCGATATTAATAAAGGTTCGGGTTATGACGGTATCAGTACGGTATTTTACAAAAGATGTGCAACGGAATTGTCAGTTCCTCTATCTATAATTTATAATAAATCTCTAAACAGCGGAATATTTCCAACTTTTTGGAAAAAAGGTTTGATAGTGCCAATTTTTAAACAGGGGGATAAGTGTGAAGTAAAAAATTATCGGCCTATTACGTTGTTATCGATACCCGCGAAAATTTTTGAGTCTTTCGTTTATGGTTACATATCGTGGCACACCAAGAGTCTTATTTCTGTGAACCAGCATGGTTTCACAAAAAAACGTTCGACACTTACCAACTTGCTAAGTTTCACTAACTCAGTGATAACAAAAATAAGTGACGGTAATGAGGTCGACGTAATCTATACTGATTTCAGTAAGGCCTTTGATACAGTGAATCACCATCTGCTAATAAAAAAACTTAGGGACACTTTTTGTCTTTCAGAACAGGTTTTACTCTGGTTGCAGTCTTACTTATACCTTAGACCACAAATAGTTAGGATTAGCGGATATCAGTCTAAAGAATATTATCAGTTATCTGGAGTTCCCCAAGGCTCTCATCTAGGCCCATTATTGTTTACATTATTTATAAACGACATTACGAATGTTATCTTGGAATCTGAATATGAAGTTTATGCGGACGACTTAAAACTTTTCAGATCGGTAAATTGCTCTCACGACCAACAAAAACTGCAGGATGATATAAATCGAGTATCTCTTTGGTGTAAGAATAACCTAATGCAACTGAATGGAAGTAAATGTAATTTTATAAAACTTTCCAGAAAACATGTTAGATTCAAAACAACTTATAAAATTGATGATATTGCTATTAATCAAAAGTACAATCTTAAAGACTTAGGTATTACATTAGATGAGGAATGCAGATTTGATACACATATAGATCTGGTGGTTCGCAAAAGTTTTAAAATGCTTGGTTTTATTTTTCGTAATACACAGGATTTTAAATCTACTCTCGCTATGAAAATACTTTATAATTCTCTCGTAAGGTCCAACCTTGAATACAATTCAGTTGTCTGGTGCCCTTACTATAAAAAATATATTACTCGTATTGAATCAGTACAAAAAAAATTTATTAATAGATTAAGTTATATCACCAAAAACAATACTCTTACAAATTATAGCGAAAAGCTAAACTTTTTTAAAATGGAGTCTTTGGAAGCGCGCAGAAGCGCGTCACAGCTAATATGCCTACATAAATTATTGAACAATGAGATAGACTGCCCATCACTGTTGTCGCAAATTGGTCTCTCGGTGCCTATCTATAATTGTCGGCTAAGTACTTTTTGCCCTATGTACACAAAATTTTCAAAAAATAAATATGGTTCGAACTCCCCGTTACAACTTATTTTAAAATTATATAATAGAATATTTACAGTTGATCATAACACAGATATTTATTTTTCAAAACTAAGCTCGTTCAAAAAGCATATTGTTAACACTTTAAACAAACTGTATAAAATTTAAGTTTTTACTTTTTAGTTCAATTTATAATTTAATTTTTTTGAAAAATTGTTAAAGCGGTGCCTACCTGTAATTTAGATACGTAAATACTAATGTGTATTTTAAGTTAATTTTGAATTGTTTGAACAAAAAATTATGTATCTAGTTGGTAAGCCATTTTTTAAATAAATAAATAAATAAATATTTCAAATATTATTTACCGTCAAATTGACCACCGTAACATATGTTTCCAGTTCGATGTTGTCCATGGACCCTTTGGCATGATTCATGATCGTTTTTAGTGTGTCTTTGCGTTGACACACTAATTTTGGTTGCGGTGCCTTTTTTAATTTCCTTGTTTTCAAGACTTTGGGCGGTTTCTGAAAGCATTTAATTAGCTTTTCACGAGTATATGCTTTTAGAAATTCGACTTTTGAACGAATGCTTTTAGAAATTCGACTTTTGAACGAAGTTTAAGTGATTTAACTGTAACGTCTTAGTTTTCCCGCGACCACGCCGCTGTAAGGTGTTTGACACGTCAGGTTAAATAATATATAATGAACAAAACGCACCGAAAAGAAGTTCTTAATTTCTTTCAATTATTAATATCTCAAAAAATTGCTCCCCATTAGCTCTAATGCGCCTATAATTTGTTGCAAAGGAGAGTACTTCAGAGAACCAATAACATTTAGCAGCCAATTTCAGTTGATTTATTTATATTTATGGACAGACAGACATATTATATTAAGTGACAGTTCAGCCAAAGTTCATATTCTGTTCAAACCAAATTCGGCATATTATCATGAAAAAATTGGTACGTCAGTACATATATTCTTGTCTAAAAACTTACCTCATCCACAATATCTTCCTCTTTTATTTCTTCCTCCATGTTCACCGCAATTTCCACCAAATTCCCTTTTATTTTCTTACTCTTATGAATGGATAATGGTTCGTCATCACTCAGCCAATCATTATCAGCGTTTGTTGCAAAGGAAAAGTCACAATCTAGTATTTCTTCTGGCTCCTCTTTGATTGTCTCTTCATCATCTTCTTCATTTATAATTTTAATTTCCACTATATTCTGAATACTTAAATTCGAATTTAGACGGTACGATTTTTTATCCAACCGCCTAATGTCTTGTTCTAAAACCTGAAAGGATAATATAAGATACATTTCAGTTTAAATTAGTACAGGAATAAAATTATTTCTCATATGTTTTGTTACACACTCAAATAATTATATGATGATTTATTAAACCTAACCTTCAGTCAGTGGTTTTGCTTCAATGATAGAATGAGAAATCTTTTTCTAATCTTTCTTTATTATATTATCACTACATAGTATAAAACAAAGTCGCTTTCTCTGTCCCTATGTCCCTTTGTATGCTTAAATCATTCAAACTAGGTACGCAACGGATTTTGATGTGGTTTTTTTTAATAGATAGAGTAGTTCAAGAGAAAGGTTTTAGTATATAATTTATTAGGTTTTAGACAAAGCGGGCGAAGCCGCGGGCGGTAAGCTAGTTATTTAAATAAAAGTTTGAATGATATTTTTTACTATTTATTACTAGCATTCTTCCTGCGGCTTGACCCACTGGAACTTCCTCAAACTACTTTATATATTATTATTATGAAACTGCATCAAAATCTGTTACATATTTTTTAAGATGTAAGCATACAAAAGGACAACAACATTGTTTTATACTATAGTGATAGAACATTAATTCTGACCTTTCCATTGCTCTGTAAGATCCCCTGCAATATAGCCTGACACCTCAGGCTCCTCTGTCTAATTGAATAGAACTTGTATAACATTGCTTTGCACACATAGCAAGCGAACATAGGAAGCTCCAAGGATGTTAGTGGCTGTAATTTAAAAAAAAGTACTTATTTTACATTACTTTTTATGTAAATGTAATAAAAATAATAACTCCCGATAGATTTACGAATCTTAATCTGTATTTTTTTAACGATAAGGTATGTATAAATAACATTAAAATAAAATAATTTTGTTTGCAACTTACATCTGTTCCCGTCAATATTCTATAATATCGTTCCAGTGAATTAGAGCGCAAATTATAAAGGGTTCCATCCATTTCTAAGCACATTACACAAGCTCGAACATTTTCCATGTTGGAAGTATTAAATATAACTTATTATTTATTTTATTTTTAATTACTCTTCATATTCATAGGTTGGCGGCATAAACACTGTAGACTTAATAAGACCTTAGATCTGCATAGGTGCAAGTCGGTCTTACAAACTTTTAATTAATAACATCTATCACGCCTGTTTAAATCAAGGACTAAATGTGCAACAATAAAAATAAGCAGTATTTATTATTATTATATAGTATTTAATATTTATTATCATTTCCTCATCTAATTTACCAGAAATACATGTCAAATTTAAAAAATTAAAAGTACCTAATGAGAACGTCTACTTTTGCACTTTGCAGAAGACGCCAAATTGACCAAATGTCTGTGTTGACGTCTCACGTCTGACTGTCATAATGTCATTTCATTCATTTTAAACGTGAATACAAGTCTATTGGAACCTCAGAGCAATAAACCTATAGAGTTCTTATATTGAGACAGAACAAAATACATATTTTCTAATCTACTTACTCTTAGTCAATAACAGCATAAGCCAGATTGAGATAGCGATAGAGTATCTGCACTGTCTTCAAACGTAGCGCGCCGGCTATATTTTGTTTGCCTTCCAGCTGGAGGTCTCGGTGCATCAAGTGTTTTTAACGAAATATTTAGAAAATATAAAGTGTATAGTGTTTCTTTTTATTTGTCAGTGTGCTAAAATGACTATTGTATGTTTAGCTACCGGCTATCACTAGTCGAATGGGAGTTTTGGATGAAAACAATGAAAAAATATCTTTCCATCGGTAAGTGATTTTCAGCAAATTGATAAATATTTATGTTTTAACCCTATTTGAAAGTTTTATCAAGCGCTTTTTTATAATTATATGTTGTAACTGTAACATTTACCCACTTTATGGGGTTGTGGAATACAAAATAATTAAATAATTTTAAAAAATGTTACAATATTTGGCATTTTGGCATTTTGTTTACCACCGTAGTGATGTAACACATCCAGCGTATATTATCGATTTATGACATAAAATCTATTTCATATTAACGTTGATTTATTTATTTTATTTCTTATATCAGATTTATATGTAGTTGCTGTTGCAAATAAGATGTAAATTTTCTACAGCAGAAAAATAAAAAATACCACGTGGTTGTTTTATGTGACTTATGTGTTTAGTTTGTTGTTTATTATTTTCTCTTTTAGATTATTAATAAATTCATTTTGTTTTAGATTTCCAGAGCTAAATAAAAAATGGGTATAAAACATGAGACGAGTAGATGCATGGACGCCGTCGAACTTTGCTAGATTGTGTTCACTGCATTTCGAACTCTAGAAGAAGTGTGCAATCTTACGCTTACGTTTTTTTTGTTCCTGTACATAATAAATACATTTGAATAAAGAAGGTGAATTTTTATTTGGAATTTTTTTACACATAAGTTACTTGTGTAACTATGTGAAAATTGAACGGTTGATTAAATGACAGTTCTCATAGATGAGAAACTACTACATACTTGATATACATGCGTTTTCAAAGAAAAACCCGCATAGTTCCCATTCCTGTGGGATTTACGGGATCAAAAGTAATTTTTCCAAATTTCATTGTAATCGGTTCAGCAGTGAAAGAGAAAGTTATCCATTCTCGCATAATTTCGCATTAATTATATTCGTAGGATTAAACAAATAATGTGTTGAACTGAAATTAATTATTAATTTTGTTTTTTATTATTTATTATTTCACGAAACCGTAAATGCAAAATGCATCCACGATTTTATCGATTGAATCACATCCCATCACTATCACCTTCTATCTATATAAATACGTACCTATAGTAAAAATGGTGCCATGACTATGTTGAAACGTAGCTTGTAGTCTATAGCTATCTCATTCTTTCATACGACGTTTTCTTTAGATAGCGAGAAACAAATATATGTAAATTGTATACGCTCGATACAAGTACTCTATAGGTTTATTGCTCTGAGATTGGAACGTACGATTCCTGTCATTGGGAACGTACAACCAAGCGTACAACACACATTTTGATATCTGTATCATACATTATCTAAAGATTATCTAAGTATGTACCTCAAGAAGCTTATATCTAAGATATAAGCTTCTTGGTTTTCATACAGATCGCGGTACTTGCGTTGTCTACCTACGTTTATGTCTGTGGTATGCACCCTAGTACGTACTAGCTTATCACAAGGGAGAGAAGTTATAACACAAAACCACATTTTATTTCATTTATTTTTTGTTTTTATTTTTCGTTGGTCTTCCTGCGGTCGAGGCGCGCCCTACTGAGGTACGGCGACGGCTACTTGAGGTGCACCATGCAGCTTGCAGCTGTTTAACTGCGCGAATGTTTATTTCTATTGTAGGGAGGGTGGGATAGAATAAAACTACCCTCATTTTTTATAAAATCGTTAGCTCTAGCTTATCAAATGGAGGAGAACGAACACAAAACCACATAAAAACCATAAATTTATTTTGTGAAAAAAGTATTTTTTATTTCGTTTTTTTTTATTTCTTCAGAATCAGAATATATTATTTTCGCTTCCTGCGGTCGCGCTTTGCTGAGGTTGAGGGCTGCTTGAGGTGCACCGTGCGCACGTGCAGCTTGCAGCTGTACGACTGCGTGAACGCCTTGCCGCACACTTCGCACTTGTACGGCTTGTCACCCGTGTGGCTCTGCGGGAAATTATTATATAATTATATTATGTTACACTACTTTCCTAAGTAACATTATAAAGACGAAAGGAGATATCCAAAAAATGACCCAGAATCGACAGGAATGAAATGTATACCAATGGATTAATAATTAAATATAATATAATGTAGCTAAAGCGGTAACCACAGAACAGTAAAAACATATAGAAGTGCTTTAATGTCATAATTAGTATGAAAACCAGTGTCGCCAAACCCACACATTTAAACCGATAGTTATACAGTACACTAAAAGTAAACTATACCTACCTTTGATTGGACAGCTTAATTTGAGTGAAAACTGACTTAGGTTATAGATTCAGCATTTCAATATGTACCCGAACGCACCATGTTACGGTTTATTTTAGTATAACATCGTTATAGTTTTCGTTAGATATAACTTTGAAACTCAACACATAGAGATAAGGTTGAAATTTGTGTCACTCAACATTAATGACATTAACTTGATATTTATCTGATGCTATGCCCTGAGGGATGTCAGCGTTGTTATCGATAATTCACAAATAAATATTTTTTGTGTATTTTTTTTTCTTTCTATTATATGAGTATAGTATAATGTGTCACATTTTGGAGTATGTTTATTACTACTAAGTACGTCTTTCTGTATTATTATTATTAAATAAAAAACGGAATAGAATAGTATTAATCTATATTTACAAAACACAAACAGAAAATATGCATTATTTTAAATCTTGGAACTGGCGTAGGCTTGCTGTATCGGTGGCCTTTGTTAGACTGCTCAGTCTGTCTGTCTGTCTGTCTGTCTGTCTGTATGTGAAGGCATCACGTGAAAACTAACGGTTCGATTTCGATGAAACTTGGTATAATTATACTTTATTATCCTGGGCGTAAAATAGGATACTTTTTATCCTGGAAAAATACGTAGAAAAAAATTAATCTTAATTTTTCAGTTTTATCCATAGACGTTGTTCTGTAGAACCGCGAACACACGTTGCGTATTATTATAGGCCTAGCCGTATTTGGGTCCAAATTCCAATAGATATTTATAAGATGTCATTGTCAGAGTTACTCAAAATGGAGAAATAAACCATCCACGTGAAGACCGACATCCGCCCGGACGGAGTCGCGGGCGGAAGCTAGTTAATGAATAAATATGGAAAAAAGGTTTGACAGCTGACAACCGACTCAAATATTTTTCTGCGCATAACTGAGAGCAAGTTGGGTGATCTTACCTTACCAGTGACACGTGGGCCTCGCCCACATTACACTTCTATCTACTTTACTGTTCTGTGGCGGTAACCCTGAAATCTTTATAGTATAGGAGCTAGGAGCAAAATAAAATAAGTAAGAAATACGTTTAAAACATAAGTTTACGTCATGTTGTAGCTTATGACGTTGTAATAATGTGATGATAATAATTATTAAAATATTTTAAAAACAACAGCAACAAAATAACATCATGTTCAATCACAAAATAACAAAGACTCCGTTTTTTGAAGTTTTTTTCTTTTGGCTCAAGATACTACAATTGCTATTGTACTGTATGTATTATTGGTACCTAATTCTGTGGCTAAGGATTGGAAATAAAAAATAATAATAGGTATAGTATACGAGTTAAGAGCCAATAAAACTGAATAAAAAATCGTTTGAAAATAATTATGTTGTGACTTGTGGATGAGATTATCGTTGTTATTATAATTTCAATGTTTTAATTGCTTTTGCTTGTACATTCTTGTGTAACACAAGTTGTTGTAGATTCGAATGTCGTTGTTATTATAGGTAATTATAATATCATTAAAACTTATCAAAAACTTATCAAAATAAGACTAAATTATTAACTATATTCTTATCCACAACATAACGTGTTTTTATTATTTTCAAACGATTTTTAACTTTTTTTTTCGTCGCTTAGCTCCTGCACTATACAGTTTTTTTTTTCAATACTTAGCCATATAATTACCAATAATACATATAGTACTATGGCAATTGTAGTATCTATGAACCAAAAGAACTACAAAAATCAGAGATTATGTTATGTTTCAACGTTTTTGTTATGTTGCTGTTGCTTGTAAAAGATGATTATTATCATGTGTGAAACAAGTGACACAACATCATAACAACGTCATGTTAAGTCATAACATAATATAAACTTGGCAAACGATGGGCTGGCATATTGCTGCATACAGACTCTCCGAATGTATACAGTGCGGCCAGCTGGCTACACTTACGAGCAAGTGCCGGTCGAGCGCCGCCTTGCACTTGAAGGCCTTGCCGCACGTGCAGCACACGTGCGGGCGCCGCTCCGAGTGCACGCGGCTGTGCGTCAGCAGGTTGATGCGGTTGTGGAACGCCTTGCCGCACTCGCCGCACTTGAACGCCTTCACCGCGGAGTGCGTGCGCTTGTGGTTCATGAGGAACGCGTTGCTCTGACGATTTTTAATGAAAACTCTATAAATGTATGCCTTTTTTGAGAAAAAAAGACGGGTTGTACTCCAGGGTGTGCCAACAGAAGTGAAAACTTGATTATTAACGTTGAGCATGTTTGATATTTTGCAATGGTATCCGTCTTACGCTTTTTCGATCAGGTCACGTGTCCTGACGCGAGTTTAAGATTTTATACCTGTAGTGTAAGTCCTTCCCTATTATCGGCTCTTAGACGCACACGACCTCTCACTCCGACCGCCTGCAGCCAACTGAGCTGTGTGAGCGGTGTCACCGTTGCATGTGCGCAAGAGATGACATAATACTTCCCTCTCTTTCACTCACATACACTACATCCCTCCTTTATTTTAGAAATTTTTAATTCTTTCCAATTATTTTATTAAATAAAATAAAATATGCTCTATTCGGGTATGCTAGTCTATATACCTAAACACCAGTATCAGTTAGTACACACAACTCAGGGACGCGTCCGCTCCATACCAACGATAGAGTAGAATGTGTCACCTGGCCTATAGTAATATAATTCTATCTATAAGCAACATCTCTCCTTTTCTTCTTTTTTTTCTTTTTTTTTTCCAATACGTAATGTGTACATTCAAAATTATAATCATTTTTACAATAAATGTATTCAAATCAATATTAATTAATAATTTTTTCAAACTCAAACCTTCATTCATCAACCAGACCTCGTCCAGAAACGTTTTCAAATCGTCAGTATAAGGAAAAAATATGAATTTACCACTGGTTCGGAAAGCCGTCTCGACAGAGAAGAGCCGGCAAGAATATATAGGCATAGTTGCTCCTTCAAAATCATAGAAATGTAACATCTTCCATAGGTATTTATAATAACAATAATGGCAATTTATTTAAGTATACGACAATCTACCATGAATAAGTTGTATACTTATATTTAAGTTTATTAAGTCATTATTTATTTATTAACCAATGGAACGAAATCGTTTTCAGTAACTTAATGTACATGTAAGGTATAATGTTTAAACTATGTTCCTTCTGTAACTTAACTATACTTTTGACTAAATCCTGTACTGTACCTGTACTGTACTTAACCTGTTTTATTTTTTCCTTACATGACTATTGCACTACCTTGTTGATGTGGAACTAACATAGGTTATCTTCTCTCTTTTTTCTCACTATTTATCATGACCTGCACTCCAGGTCATTTAGAAGAGGTGAATGCTGCTTCTTCTGACGCATAATTTAATTCACTTTACCTGCACCGGCATCTGCACCATTTAAGTAACCACTGTTTTCCCACATATTAAAATTATTATTAAACAATAGCTGTAAAAGACCTTATAAATCTTATAATTGGATTAGTAACAATCTAAGTAAAACTTCGGTACAATTATTACCAAGTAAAATGCCTATAGACTAGGTATATACTTAAATATTATTTAATATCTATATTCTGTATGTGTACTTCGTTACTAAAACAATATATGTTCCAATTTTAATTCAATATACCTAATAAAATCGGAATGTAAATGTATATCTGTACCCTAAATAATATAATAAATATTATACGGCAAAATTTTAACCAAACATTAATTGGTTCATTATTTATTCTTATTTAAGCAACAACAAGTTATCATATATGATCCTTAGGCACAGGGAAGATTTGTTTATTTATTCGTTTGTCCGTCTCTCTTTAGTATCGCAATAAAGCGATTTATGATATATTTTTGGTGATAGTTTAGAGGCTAGAAAGTGGCAGCTTTTTTTTTATAGCGCATTAAAAATATTTAATTCATACAGAAACATGCATTTATGGTTCGCATTTGAATTCCTAATTGTATAAATTCCGATAGGTCACGCAATATGAAAATGTCACATGTATTACAATGTTAAGTTCGATAATTATCAATAATTTAAATACCAACTTTTGGGTATAAACCACTCTGACAGAATTACAGGCTTTGTGGAGCTTGCTCTGCAAGTTGCAACAGTACAATAGCATACTATATTGTGCCATTGACTTCTATTGAACCGCTTTTAGCTTCTCCTGTATGTTCGTATGACTGTATGCAACCGATTCTTTTCGATTCGCTAATGACCTACCCAAACCGTACAGATTTAACTTCAGTGACAATATTACAACAATTTATTGACAATACAATAATTAATATTTAGTAAAGCGTGATTAATTATTACTTTTTTTTATACCTTCTATTTGTAACCTCAACACACACGCGGTGTTGTTCATTGTATGGTTATTACATTAATAACACATATTTAAAATTTAATTAATGTAACGAACCTAAAACGAATCACAATGTATCATTTTGTTGATGACATTTTTTATTATTATTTTTTTTTAATTTATTTGTTACTTATGATAACATTTGTATGTATTTGTATTACTGACAACGTAATAGCCACTTGAAAAAAAAAGAAAAAGAAGATAACTTTATGACAATAATAATGGCTTAACCATGGGCTAAACATTAATCACACATTAATGGTCTGAAAAATTTTTTTTTTTTAACTGTACAATGTTAACTGTAACAATCAATAATATAATATTTTTTTTTACCTATATTTATATAAGTATTTGCAATATTCAATTTTGCATTTCGAAATCAATACCACTACCACCTCAATATTGTAGAGATTAATACTTGGAATATATTATATTCTGACTAAGGCACGAATGGTGAACTTTTCGCGATAATACATTTTTTTTATTTTTTTTTTTGATAAGAAATCTTTAAGGTATTTCTTAATTGATAATATCTTTTTATTTTCAATCTAGTACGATATCTGTCATATATAATATGAGCTCTTAAAAGATGTATTACGTAAGTACTTTATGAATATGAAATCAGACCAGTCTTACAAACCACCATTAAAACTTGGATTTTATATGAATTGCTACGTTGTAAATCTTATAAAATTCTTAATAACTTTTTAAACTTGTAGATAAGATTATTAGTGTAGGTATTGACTTTTATAATATTAAATATTTATTAATCTATTCACGTTGATGTTTCTGTTGCTGATTTTCTCATCTTTAATAAAATTGGTGTTTTAAATTATAAAAACAGTCGTTATTAATATAGTAATAACTAGATGCACTTGCATATATACCAATATTTGCGGTATGATGTGGTTATGATCCATTTTTTATTTTACATTAAATGTTCGTCTTGAAATTGACCTTTATTATCTATCTAAATATTTAAGTGTATATTTGGCAGGTTGTTTGACACTATACACTATCTATCAAAGTAATTATTATCTACAATTAACGATTCATATTTTATGCCAATTGTCTATTGTCCAACTATTGTCTTTCACGGTATATTATTGTATAAATTACGTAAAAGTTGTTTTCAACGTTCCAACATGTAATAATTAACAGTGTGTTATAACCCCAAACCGGGGTGCTACATTTCCGCTGAGGGAGTAGTGTTACATTACTGCTACGTTCCGTTTAGAAAGCTTCTACATACCTGCAACGTTCCCGCGCAGGGAATTGTCGCGTCCTTGCCACGTTCCGATAAGGAACCTCATACGCTGCTACATACCGCTTAAGACCCATCTTCAGTAGTACTACGACATTGCTACGATTGCGCTGAAGGATTACTGCGACGTTCCCGCTGAGGAAATCCTTCTACGTCTTGCTTGCTTCGGCTCCTTAATTCCTGTTGAAGGAATTCAGCGACCAACCCTAAAGACACCCTACCGCCTGGCCTTCGCAACGAGACGCGCACTCCATGTTAGGTCCACCTATATCAGTAAGAGGAAGAGCCCTACCGGAGGGTTTGGTCCTAGACACACCACGACCCTTATTGTTACTGATATTTGTATTTATTTTATTAATTAACTAAATTAATTATCGACTGTATGGTGAGTAGTTCTTATTATTTTTTATTTTTTTTTTCCACCTCAGCTACAACGCCACATAGTTTAAACAATAAAAATGAATAGCCAAATACCTATTATGTTGCTAAGTGTAAAACTCAAAACTCGGCGCGCGGCGTATCGGCTTGACCAATTCGGATAATATTCATATTCCAATAAAGAGCATAACAACGTCTGCCAGGTGGCTAGTTTGAAATAATGAATATTGAGACTACTCTGTATGTCTCTCTTTCCATTTATTTTTGTTTTCGAATGTTCATTGTTTTATTACCTTACCCTGTTTATGATTATTATACTATCACTTAGGTAACCTGTCTAACTTTATAGTTGTCGGTTAAATGTGCAATACCTATCGCAGATATTTTAGGCATTGTTATCATTATGATTATTTGTGAACAAAATCTGCTATGAAATTACGAAAATATTAAGTCACTTTTAGATACGAATAATAAAAAACTACTGTAAATATTTTAGCATTTACTATTTATAATCTTAAAATTGTATTATTCCATTTTTTATTTGGATAACAATACTAACCATAAGTATTTTCGAAGATACAATAAATCTTAAAAGAAACACTATCACATCTTTTTTTTTAATATATTACAATATATAATAATTATTAAAATATATAATACGTATTTAAGGGGAAGCTCCCTGAATTTTATGTGTTTTTGCATTAATATTCTGAAACAGGCACACATACAATCAAAATGAAACTGTAGTATATGATATTGGGTCTTTTTCTTTCGATGTACAAGACAGTTACGTAATTGTAACATTTTCACTCGATTCATTTTTTTTTTATTCAAAAATTATGCCTTTTTTTAAGGATTATTACATTTTTTAAAGATTTACTTGGACTTTACGTCTAAAATAAATGTTAACAGTAAGAAAATAGAGTTTACTATCGAATCCCAAGATATTATTTTTCTAGATTAATTATTACCTTACTTAGTTATAAACGAAATAAGAATTGAGACTTACTTTTCGAGCTCGAACGCGATCAAAGAGCGCACGCGATATTCAACTTTATTACGGCTGTATTACCATCTAGTACAGTAACCGGTCTCTCAGTGCCAGAAATGAGAAAGGGAGCCTCCTCTTAAAATTCATAATATGGGCATCACCCAAAATATAAACATTTTAAACGAGCATCACCCGTATCACATCACTACAGGTACTACTGTATTGTAATTATATTACGACTGCCAGGCATCATCTGGTATAACATTACAAAGTACACACGGGCGTCACTCGTTTTTTTTTTGTACTACCAGGCATCATCTGATATAACATTACAAAATACACACGGGCGTCACCCGATTTTTCTTGACCACCAGGCATTATCTGGTAATTTACTAATTAGCCTGTCTAGGAAACTTACGTTCCTTGCGTGATAGCCATTAATTACTTCTTTTATCCAATAATGAATAATCTTAAATAATACTCGTGCAATTTCACATCGAGTAATTAAATAAGATATAAGTGGGTATTTGGTATAATTCTATTTTGTAATCAGACCAGTCTATTCTGAGCTGATCGGGAATCGAACCTTCTTAGCTCATTTAATCATGTTTAACCAATCCTCTAAGCAGGTTCTTACATATCAGTATTAATAAATTTATATGTAAACAAATGTCCCAAAATAATAATCTACAGCATCGACTAAACAAAATATCACATTTAGTCTCGCATAACGCAGTTACAGTCCTATGCATGACTACGTGAGTAGTACATACTGGACGACGCTAGCTGTATACCCGTACACTGTACAGTGTATTTATCATACAGGCACCATACGCTCGAGCAATAAAGCCAGCCCGCGTATGCATTGGTATCAGTATAGTTATGTTTACGAAAAACAATTTACAACACCTACTTTATCCTTCTGGCTACAATTGTTTAAGAGGTTTTGCTAAATCTTTATGTAAACGAAACCTTCGTTTTCTACGGCGCGGAGGCCTCTCGAAAGGCACGCACATGTTATTTTGTACTTTGTGCGGGTAATTATTTTATGTAAGCGGCACAAAATATCATAATGAAAATAAGTATGTGTGTATATTATTATTAACTTTAATATTCGCTTCGATGTAACTCGACTGTGGATATAATTAGTTCAATAGTTATCACAGCACACCTATTTCCTCCTTTTTTTTTTTTGTAATTTTTAGTATCAAAGAAAATTACTTACAATTATTCCCGATTTACCTCGTCGCCAAAAATGTAGTGTAAGTCCTTCCCTATTATCGGCTCTTAGACGCACACGACCTCTCACTCCGACCGCCTGCAGCCAACTGAGCTGTGTGAGCGGTGTCACCGTTGCATGTGCGCAAGAGATGACATAATACTTCCCTCTCTTTCACTCACATACACTACAATACCCATTACAAAAAAAGCGCTCAACGCCGCTAAAGAAGTTTTCACTTCAAAAAATAAAAACAAAAAAGTAACGTAGATATAAAAGACGAAATAATAATAAATCAGGACAATTTTTCACACACGGCACGATCTGATCCCATACTAAGCATTCGCTTGTGTTATGGAAACCAGATGGCCGATAAACATGCATATATAATTTTAAATAAATAATTATATAGATAATTAACACCCAGACACAGAGCAAACATCTATGTTCATCACACAAATATTTGTCCCGGGTGGGAATCGAACTCACGACCTCTGGCTTGGCAGGCAGGGCCACTACCAACCAAGTCAACCGGTCAGTCAAAATAAAAAAATATCGAAACAATTTGCATTTAAAGTATCATGTTTTCTTTCTTTATAGATTTTCACGAGGCTTCTGACTAAGTGAACTAATTGTTGCTTTACAAAATTAATGTAATAGACGCAAATTAATCTGCGGCTTTTACCTCGGAACATTTATTTATACATGTTTAAAACAATGAAGAATCACAAAGCATAGAATCACAAAGCATTTCTCATAATCGCCTACAGGTGTCTCTCAAGGATCGCTCTTCGAACCAATATTATATATAGTCTTTATACACCGTATGACAAAACAGTCTGACTAAAGTAATAATACCGGTAAATCACATTACTTACTGACCTTAATTGACCGCCTCCTTGGTACAGTGGTTGACGCGTGAGCGTAGAACCGAGGGGTCCTGGGTTCGATTCCCGGTGGAGACGAAGAAAAAAAAAATGTCTCGGTCTGGTAGGACACAGAAGGCTGATCGCCTACTTGTCCCTAAAGAAAATCGATCAGTGAAACAGATGTATGCATAATGCATCTGTCCCTTACCCCACTACGGGGACACGGGACTTCACATACATACAAGGAATTTGAAAAAATTAAGTAATGTATTATGTAGTGGCTTTATATATTTCGGATAGCGGAAATGAAACAACTCAAACTCAAACATTTATTTATTCAATAAGACTTCTTCTAGAAGCACTTTTGAAACGTCATTAAGTACATATTTTTAACATTTACCACCGATTCGGTAAGCAGTATCTACGGAGAAGAATCGGCAAGAAACTCCATAGTTGCTCTTTTTAATCATGTCAGATTTACAATTGCACGATGATGCGAAACATCAGAGAGTGCTTTACGATCGAAAAATTTTTTTCGCCTCATTTTTGCAGCTATTCTTATTATTATAGCCTTGTTAGTTCACGGAATCAAGATATTTTGCATACTATTGTCGAGATAATTTAATGGAGATTAATCCCATACTTTTTAAAAATTGATTTACTTCAATAGAATTGAAAAAAAAACACCGAAATAGGTCAAAAAATTTTCCTGTCCGTCATGTGTGAAACCTGAAAACACTATAACTTGTGAACAAATCCATCATTTGAGTTAATTTTTTTTTTAAATATTCTAATCGAATGCGAATGATTAATTAATTCAGTGTCGTTTAATTGCACGAAAACTATAAGACTGTATATATATATATATATAATATAGGGTTTGTAATTGTTAATATCTTATCTTTACTTTGCTCACTCACAGTATTATGATTGTTATTGGTGTACCTTTTAATTGGCGTATTGAAATGTTAATGTTATATCTATTGTAAGATTAGCTGTAAGGTACCTGTACATAAATAAGTAAATAAATAAATAAATCTTATTGTTTCTTCACAACACATTTTCCGGTTTCACTTACTTTTGCTATTAATTAACATTATTTATTTTTCATAGAAAGATAGTTATTTCGATAACACTTCAAAGTGTGGTGCCTATAGAACAACTCAGAACAACCGCCAGAATCGTGATATCTTAAAAGTGCGGTGCCAGATATTTTTTTTTTGAAAAATAATTTTTTTTCGGACGCGATATTTTGGAACAATATAGAACAAACCTAGAACAACCTGGAACAACCTTTAAAATTATTCTAACTTCAAAGTGCGGCGCCAACTTCTTTTTGGTTTTTTGCGAATTTTGTGGAAAATAATTTTTTTCGGACGCGATATTTTGGAACAATATAGAACAAACCTAGAACAACCTGGAACAACCTTTAAAATTTTTCTAACTTCAAAGTGCGGTGCCAACTTCTTATTGGTTTTTTGCGAATTTTGTGGAAAATAAATTTTTTTCGGACCCGATATTTTGGAACAATATAGAACAAACCTAGAACAACCTGGAACAACCTTTAAAATTTTTCTAACTTCAAAGTGCGGTGCCAACTTCTTTTTGGTTTTTTGCGAATTTTGTGGAAAATAAATTTTTTTCGGACGCGATATTTTGGAACAATGTAGAACAAACCTAGAACAACCTGGAACAACCTTTAAAATTTTTCTAACTTCAAAGTGCGGTGCCAACTTCCCGGAGGTGGTTTTTTTACGAATTTTGTGGAAAATAAATTTTTTTCGGACGCGATATTTTGGAACAATATAGAACAAACCTAGAACAACCTGGAACAACCTTTAAAATTTTTCTAACTTCAAAGTGCGGTGCCAACTTCTTTTTGGTTTTTTACGAATTTTGTGGAAAATAAATTTTTTTCGGACGCGATATTTTGGAACAATATAGAACAAACTTAGAACAACCTGGAACAACCTTTAAAATTTTTCTAACTTCAAAGTGTGGTGCCAACTTCCCGGAGGTCAACTACTTTTTGTTTTGCTGCGAATTTTGTGGAAAATAATTTTTTTTAGGACGCGATATTTTGGAACAATGTAGAACAAACCTAGAACAACCTGGAACAACCTTTAAAATTTTTCTAACTTCAAAGTGCGGTGCCAACTTCTTTTTGGTTTTTTGCGAATTTTGTGGAAAATAAATTTTTTTCGGACGCGATATATTGGAACAATATAGAACAAACCTAGAAGAACCTGGAACAACCGCCAGAATCGCGATATCTAAAAAGTGCGGTGCCAGCTCAAAAATCGGGTTTTTTGACTTTTCTCGAAAAGTTTTAATCTCAGCTGTATGAAATTCTGGAACAATGTAGAACAAACCTAGAACAACCTGGAACAACCTTTAAAATTTTTCTAACTTCAAAGTGCGGTGCCAACTTCCCGGAGGTGTGATATATAGGGAAAAAAAGATAGCTACAGAGATAGTACATGCATAGATCTGACCATGTAGTAGCTCTTAGTTTTGTTGTCTGCTGAAGTCTGTACGCAATGAAAATGTCTGCCATTTCGAAAATAAGTTTTTAAGACCCTAATAAATAAAATATATGAATGGCAGATCTGGTCAAATACTTTCAAAGTTGTATTTTTTTCAGCACTTTCATAAGTGTCTGCCAGAATGTTATCCGCGTGATAATGGTCTGCCATTGTTATTTTCCGATAATAATAATAATCTATTTTCATATATCAAAATGGCAGACGTGGTCAAATGGTTTCAAAGTTCGCCAAAAATTTCCACCTGTCTTACCTGAGCGCCCGCCCCGTCCACCACTCTGGGCTTAGGCCCAGATTCACAATCGTGACTTTACTTTAGAGCAAAAGAGTCTTCACAAAGTAAACTTTGTATGACCGAAGTTTACTTTCAACATATTATTTAATTTCAGAGAGAATTGCTTGACTTTCCTTAGAAAAGTACGGTCCCAAAGTAAAGTACAGGGTAAGACGTGTAACTGTTACTTTATACGCATAATTTATGTTTTTGAGAACATAATATTATTAAATTAAGTAATAATTCCATAAAAAACATATACAGGGTGTCCCAAAAAGTAGTGATGAACGGAAGCTGGGAGGTAGAGGACCTAGAGGGCTATCCGAATCACCCCCATATATGTTATGCGATTTTTCGTATTTTCGGAGTTATGACGTTTTTTTCGATTTTTCACCTATCGCCGAGTACGATGATATTTTCACTCATGGTGACGTCAATTATTGCGAAAGATGCTTGATTTTTTTTGTGTGCTAAGCTGAAAGATAGGCCAATTCAGTGTGGTAACATTTACTATCGTTAGATCTTTGAATGGAATAAAAAAAAGAATTAGGTAAATGCCAAGAAAGATAAAATTACTCAGTATGTTCACAACTTCAAGGGCCCATAAAAAAATAAAGTAGTAGGTACCAGTAGGTATAGGGGAATCAACACACAAAAATCCAGGTCTGGTCAAATACATACAGGTAGCTTTGCGCTAGCTCTCTAGCTATCACCTTCACCGAGTAGGCCAAGTAGGTAGACCACACCAATTTCCGAGTAGACTACATCAATTTCCGAGTAGACCAAGTAGACCGCACCTTCACCGATTAGACCAAGTATACCACACCAAATTCCGAGTAGACCAAGTATACCACACCAAATTCCGAGTAGAACAAGGAGACCGCACCTTCGCAGAGAAGACCAAGTAGACCGCACATTCGAGTAGACCAAACCTATTACCGAGTAGACCAATTAGACCGCTCCTTCGAGTAGACCATACCTATTACCGAGTAGACCAAGTAGACTGCACCTTCGAGTAGAGCAAACCTATTACCGAGTAGACAAAGTAGACCGCTCCTTCGAGTAGACCAAACCTATTACCGAGTAGACCAATTAGACCGCTCCTTCGAGTAGACCATACCTATTACCGAGTAGACCAAGTAGACCACACATTCGAGTAGACCAAACCTATTACCGAGTAGACCAAGTAGACCGCATATTCGAGTAGACCAAACCTATTACTGAGTAGACCAATAAGACCGCTCCTTCGAGTAGACCATACCTATTACTGAGTAGACCAAGTAGACTGCACCTTCGAGTAGAGCAAACCTATTACCGAGTAGACAAAGTAGACCGCTCCTTCGAGTAGACCAAACCTATTACCGAGTAGACCAATTAGACCGCACCTTCGAGTAGACCATACCTATTACCGAGTAGACCAAGTAGACAGCACCTTCACCGATTAGTCCAAGTAGACCACACCTATTACCGAGTCGACCAAGTAGACCACACCTTCGAGTAGACTAATCCTATTACCGAGTAGACCAAGTAGACCAATCCTATTATCGAAATTCGAATAGACCAAGTAGACCACATCAATTTCCGAGTAGACCAAGTAGACCGCACCTTCACCGAGTAGACTAAGTATACCACACCAAATTCCGAGTAGACCAAGTATACCACACCAAATTCCGAGTAGAACAAGTAGTCCGCACCTTCACAGAGAAGACCAAGTAGACCGCACCTTCACCGAGTAGACCAAGTAGACCGTACCTTCACCGAGTAGACCAAGTAGACCACACCAATTTTCGAGTAGACTACATCAATTTCCGAGTAGACCAAGTAGACCACACATTCGAGTAGACCAAACCTATTACCGAGTAGACCAAGTAGACCGTACATTCGAGGAGACCAAACCGATTACCGAGTAGACCAAGTAGACCGCACTTTCACCGATTAGTCCAAGTAGACCAATCCTATTATCGAATAGACCAAGTAAACCACATCAATTTCCGAGTAGACCAAGTAGACCGCACCTTCACCGATTAGACCAAGTATACCACACCAAATTCCGAGTAGACCAAGTATACCACACCAAATTCCGAGTAGAACAAGGAGACCGCACCTTCGCAGAGAAGACCAAGTAGACCGCACCTTCACCAGTAGACCAAGTAGACCGCACATTCGAGTAGACTAAACCTATTACCGAGTAGACCAATTAGACCGCTCCTTCGAGTAGACCATACCTAGATTACCAAGTAGACCAAGTAGACCGCACCTTCGAGTAGACCAAACCTATTTAACCGAGTAGACCAAGTAGACCGCACATTCGAGTAGACCAAGCTCCTGGCGCACGTTCAGTGATGCTGCACCGGCTCTACCAACGTTTACGGTCACTGGCTTCACGAGGGCCTATCTGGTGGTAGATTATAGTTAAAAGTAGCTTCCGCCCACGACTTTGTACGTGCATCCCCGTTTTTCCCCGTTCCCGCAAGACTTTCGGGAAATCTTTTCTTAGCGGATGCCTACGTCCTAACATCTACCTGCATGCCAAATTTCAGCCCGATACGTCCAGTGGTTTGGGCTGTGCGTTGATAGATCACTAATAATAATAATAACAGTCACCTTTGAGTTTTATATATGTATATGTATAGATTAGGGTTGTAACGATACCGATACCGATATATCGGTCGATATAATCGGCAAGCCGATATATCGGTATCGCCGATAATAAAACAATCGATATCGAAATCAAACAATTCAAAAAACGAACGATGCCGGAGGTCGCCCGCGCGCGGGCACTTTGTTTTCTGAAAAAACTCTACCAATAGTAAACTTTGAATACCTACTTATTGCTGGGGTACGGGAGCTAGCAACGTTTAAAAAAAAGTCATTTTAGTATAGTTGGGTTTTTGATATACTGTTTCTCTTGCTACTTCGGTTAGAGTCCGGGCTGTCTGGCTGGCCGCAGCGGTTGCGTTTATTAGTGCGCATCTTATCTGCACAGGAAAATATCCTTAATTTAAAGTCATTTTTTAACGAGTAATTTTTAATCTTTTACCTTTAGATAGATCCATCAGACATAATTTTTTTATTGCAAGACGTTTTTTTCGTTGTAAAATAGGTGCCATACGCAATTTTTATTTCAAAATGACTAAAATGTCATCGAAATAAGTGAAATTACATCAACATGAGTCCGCTTAAAAGGTAAGTAATAACTTTATTATTTATAATATATTATCCTCTTTTAATACTTATATTGAATAATTAGTAAACTAATATTTTTAATAGATGGTTTCATATTTATTACACTTTTGGGTATAAATATGAATTTGATGATATTTGTATTTTTATAGTGTTTGATTTTACGCGAGTATTATACATTTTGAAATTAAAGACTTGGGAAAATAATACAATGAATAAATCGCGTTTAAAATCCGTTAAAAAGTCTTTAATTTCTTGATGATATTTGGTTTTTATCAAGTTTACATTAACGTCCTATTTGAGGTTCGTTGGGAAAAGGAGGCGATATGGTAGATTGTTGCAAAAAAACTGTAAATAGTAAAATGAATATTTATTTATTTATTTATTCATTTATTGAAACATTCATTGTACTTACAGTTAAAATACCAAAGCATACATTGAATGATTATATATAATTAGTTATAATACGTTAACCAAAATTAAAATCAAAACGAACACACTATGAACGGCTAAATGCATCCAAGCACCTGCTAAAGAGGTGCAGGACAGAACTTGCACCGCCAGCAAAAATATCAATTGTGGCATCAGAGGCCAGCACACGATTCAGCAGATGAAGGGCCGATATATATAATATTATATATAGTATAAGTAACACAGTGATTACTTATCCTTCACTGGGACTCATGTTGATGGAATTTCACTTATTTCGATGATATTTTAATTATTTTGAAATAAAAATTGCGTCTGGCACCTATTTAACAACGAAAAAAACGTCTTGCAATAAAAAATGTATGTCTAATGGATCTATCTAAAGGCAAAAGATTAAAAATTACGCGTTAAAAAATGACTTTAAATTAAGGATATTTTCCTGTGCATTTGTGCAGATAAGATGCGCACTATTAAACGCAACCACTGCGGCCAGCCAGACAGCCCGGACTGTAACCGAAATAGCAAGAGGAACAGCATATCAAAGAACCAACTATACTAAAATGCTCACTTGTCAACGTTGCTACCTCCTATACGAGTATTTGTATTACTTAGGGCTGATTTTTCAATCCTTGGTTAAAACTTATTCATCGAATAACGTTTTTTTTTTTTTTTTTTTTTTTTTTTGCTGCGATAGGGGAGCGCTTGGCCACGATCTCGCCTGATGGTAAGCTGAGATGTGGCCTAAGATGGAGCGTGCTTCCCTAGAATGTACCTGTTCACTCTCCTCTTGAAGACCCCCATATTGTACTCATCGGGGAACACAGACTCAGGAAGCATGTTCCAGTCCCTAGCGGTTCGAATAAAGAATGTCGATCCGAACCGCTTAGTCCGGGTACATGGAACGTCAACCATGTGGCGATGCCTAGAATCTGTGCGCCTCGACGAACGATGGTAAAATGGGGATGGCGGAACTAAGTCGTGCAATTCCGCAGCGCACTCTCCAAAGTGTATCCGGTAAAAAACCGATAGACTTGCCACTCTGCGACGATGAGCGAGGCTCTGGAGTTTTTTGCCTACTAGCACATCGTCGTTTATGAGCCTCTTGGCACGCCTCTCAATCGCCTCAAGCGACTCCAGCTGGTACTTGGCAGATCCATCCCAGAGGTGAGAGCAGTATTCCATGCACGAACGGACTTGTGCTTGGTAGAGATTGAGCAACTGTCCCGGGCTGAAATACTGCCTCACCTTCGCCAGTATACCGAGCTTTTTTGAGGCTACTTGGGCTTTGGATTCAATGTATGAACCAAAATTAAGAGTAGGCGTTAAGGTGATTCCAAGAAGCTCGAGGCGGTCAGTTATCGGCACGGATACACCTTGGAAGGACGGAGTCAGGTTGAATGGACTCCGTTTTGCGGAGAATAGACACGCCTGGGTCTTGGACGCATTGAACTTGACCAGATTGGCCTCACCCCACTCGGAGACAGCCTGTAAGGACAAGTTCATGCGTTCGACCATTAAACTACCATTTCAAAAATGTATTGCAATTGTCCGTATATGACAGTTACAGGTGACATTTTAAAATGTTCCTGTAATACTTTATTGGACGGATAAATTTTAACCAAGGATTGAAAAATCGGCCCTAAAAGTTTAACTGACTTTGTAAAAATAATAATAATACTAAAATAAATGTTTTTCTTGTTAAAGTGAAACTTTTATTACATCGTCTCAAACTTTTTGCTCTGTGTAGCGCATGTCGCGTGACGGTCGAACCGTACGATAATTATCGTACAAATACGATAATTTTGTGCCTAAGTTTCACTTTTACCGTGGTTTCATAAAACTACACAACATTTTTTTTTGTTGTTAGCTATATTGTCCAATGGAACCTAAATCTAAAATTATTATAAAATTTTTGGAAACTTTTATTTTTTGAGTTAAAATTTTTGAAAGGCTCAGCTTTACTTTATAGGACGTCTAGTTGAGAGAGGTAATTTTTTTTTGTGGTTAGCTGTTGTCCTATGGAACCTAAATCTGAAATTTCAGTTGACGGAAACTTTTAGTTTTTGAGTTACGAATTTTTGAAAACTAGAAAATTACTATAGAAATATACTCCATCTTTTTTTTTCGTTACGCATATTTATTTTTTTGAAAGTGTCAAATCGACTTTACGACGACCTCTCAACTCGACGTCCGTTATAGTACAGTTTAACCGGGTATTAAATAAGTATCATGCATGTGGTATAGATTTATTATCTCGCACACTTTTTTAACTGCAATGTTTTGAGATCAGACACGACTTTTTTATTCGTTATAAATACTTAGATGTCACAAATCACAAATATTGAATTATCATTAAAATTAAAATTCTAAATTCATTGATCATAAAGTATCGATAAGTATAATAATTTTTATCGACTTAAATTATCGTCGCGTTTTCGCACTATCGATGTTTACATTGATGTTGAATACAGACACGGTGTCTATGTGTGTGTTTGTACCAAGGTTTGTACGTGTTTGTGTGTGTACATAGTCTATGCTGGTGTTTGATTATTTTTTCGTGTGAGTGTGTAGCGACGTAATCGCAAAATGCGTTTGTGTTAACACTATTTGTATGTGTGGACTCCCCCCGCAGGAAATGACAGACTTTTTGACTATGAAAGAATTGCGCGTGTCGTCTCCGGTTGGTTTAATGCTCTAAGTTTATAAGTTACCTATTTTAACCGCGATTTATTCCTAAGTTTCATTTCATAGTAGAATAAAATTGAGTTAATAATAATACAACTGTTATAACTTATAAATAATTTAAAATAATAATATCACTTACCGTAAAGCCCTTTCCACACTCGTCACAAATATATTTCCTCTCTACGGGATACTCTTTATCTGGATGGTTTTTCCTGAAGTGGGCCCAGTACGCACCCGCGTTAGTTATCTCTTCTGAGCACTGAAACGGATGAACAGTTTTGGGTGAAACAAGTTGATTTAATTTTAGTTTTCATGCTACTATAAAGTAAATCGATTTAGTATCTACGAAAATGTTTATAAATAATGAAAAAATCACTTAAACCTAGTATCTAATCTGTGCTTGCACATAGCTACACGGCGATTTTATAGTATTATTTTTATATCTTGAAATCATTAGGAGGCTAAAGATTTTTTTCATAATAATGTATTATTAAGGGCCCACATCCCTTCCCATCCCCTACCCATCCTCTCCTTCCCTATCCTCATTCCCTCCCATCCTCGCCCCTTCTACCTAACTCCTTCCAAATCCCTTTGAGGATAGCAACACATCCACTTCCCAGTGGAGTGGATGCTTATGGGCGGCGTGTATCGCTTAACACCAGGCGACGCGTCCGCGTCGGCTCGTTTGCTATCCAATAGCATAAAAAAGAAATTAACCCGACGTTTTAAACACAGATAGGAGAAGAGAGCAGCAATTAAAAATTTGCGTTTAAATTGGGTAAAAACTATAAAGTTTTTAATTTCGAAATCCTACTAATATTATAAATGCGAAAGTTTGTGAGGATGGATGTATGTATGTTACTCTTTCACGCAAATACATACTACCAAACCGATTACAATGAAAGGCGGTGAATAAGCAGTATTTTATCCCGGAAATCCCAGAGGAACTATGGGGCTTTTTCTTTGAATTAGTTTCTATTTTTGAAGTGAAAACTTCTTTAGCGGCGTTGGGTAAAAAATCTTAAACTCGCGTCAGGACACGTGGCCTGATCGAAAAAACGTAAGACGGATTTTTTTTTAGCCCTTATATTCCATGCGTAAGACGGATACCATTCCAAAATATCAAACATGCTGAACGTTAATAATTAAGTTTTCACTTCTGCCGGCACTCCCGGAGTGCAACCCGTCTTTTTTTAAGCTAGTTTAACATACATGCAGACAATTAATCGGCCAAGTGCGTTTGTCGCGTCTCTTCTTCTTCGTGTGGATAAAATCGCGCAAGTGCACACGCAGCTCTTTCTCCGTATTGAATGTTTCACCGCAATGGCGACAGCCGTTCCTAGGAAATGTTGGAAGATAATTTTTTTTTTTCATAAAAATAAATAATTATTTGTAAAAAAAAAAATTCGCAAATTAGTGTGCTTAAAAATGTATTCGTATTTTTTGCCAGTGAATGTAAGACTAATGATGTCGGTATTTTCTATGTTTTCTGATATTTTGTAAATGTACGTAATAAAAAGGGCGTGTGTGCCGAGCACTCGTGTCAGAAGTGAAACTTCTTTAGCAAGATTCAAACAAATCGTCGCCTTACTCCATTACGTGACGGTATTGCCATGAAATTTTACGCTAAACAAAGTTAAAGTTTCACTTCAAAAATAACGAAATTGCACCAATAAATGATATTTTTTTATGGATAAAATTTGTGTCAGAGCCATATCGATTAAACCGGATTAAAAAGGTGAATAAATAAATATTATAAAAATAAATAATATTTATAAATAATCTCACTTTTTCTCAGATTCCTTCGTGTGCCGTTTCGCTGTGACCATATGTCGCTTGAACGCTTCCACGGAAAAAAATTTGACGTCACACGCCTCACAATATGGCGCCTCTTTGTCGTCCACATTACTGGCCGGCATCTGTAATTATATTTATTATTGCTACTAAAGTTCGCCCGCGTTTTTAAAGCAAAACCCGCTTCATTGTAATCAGTTCAGTAGTATTTGCGTGAAAGAGTAACTAACATCCATCCATCCTTGCAAACTCTCATAGCATACTAATAATTAAAAAGTTGATCGAAAAATAATTACGTATTATTTAGGGATATGGTGATTGGTGATAGTTAAAAAAAATCATAAATGCTTGTAACACATTCACATGAATAAAAAACTTTTTGAATTTGAGTTTCAGAGACAAAAACGGACTATGGAACATTTTTAAAAGATAAATTATTTTATTTAGGGTGGATTTCACGAAGCAAGAATAAGTCTTACTCCAGAGTATAACAGCAATTATTCTTAGTTCAGGATACATCGCCCATTTTTGCAAGTGACTACTATCAAGCTAATTTTCCGTTTGTAGCTTTATTTTGATGAGACGCCCAATAATTTCGTGTACGAAACTCTCGATTGTGGTAGCTAACAGAGATAACAAGGATAAAAATTTTTGATTTGATGGTTCTCAAATATTTATTACTAACTGAATTTTTTTTATTGTTCAATCTCAAGATAATATCCTAAATTATTCGAAAAAATATTTGTCCTACAAAATCTATGGTTGGTTCAAAGAGTCCCCCTTTCCAAAGTGTATCGATAACGAGGTCATCATAAATGATTACTAACAAGCTGATTTTTTTGTTTTCCCTTAGTTAATGTTTATATAATTCAACAGACATATTGTCCTACAAATTGCGTAATAAATATTTGAGAACCATCAAATCAAAAAATTTTATCCTTGTTATCTCTGTTAGCTACCACAATCGAGAGTTTCGTACACGAAATTATTCGGTGTCTCATCAAAATAAAGCTACAAACGGAAAATCAGCTTGATAGTAGTCACTTGCAAAAATGGGCGATGTATCCTGAACTATCTATGATTAAACTATTTTTATATTTCACCAAAGATTTATCCTAGGGTTAAACGAATATTCTCATGTAAATCACTACTCCGCCAAATTCTGAGGAGTATTGCACTTAAATCATGGATAAGATTTCAATATGACGTCCGTACAACTTACTGTAACTCGTGTGTATATTTAAATATGTACAGTAAGTAGGTACATTTTGGCATTATTAATTATTATTTTCCCTAAACTAATTATATTTTATCCAAATGGTTGAACGTTTGAGAGCATTAGTAGTTTAAATATATAATCTCACCTTCAATCCCTTGTGCATTAGGGCCCTGTGCATG
Organism: Colias croceus; assembly: GCF_905220415.1. Classification (NCBI taxonomy): domain Eukaryota; kingdom Metazoa; phylum Arthropoda; class Insecta; order Lepidoptera; family Pieridae; genus Colias; species Colias croceus. The sequence continues at coordinate 8,929,137 of NC_059552.1, read as the reverse complement.
TTGAGTCCGAGCTGCGAAACAAACGAGTTTCCGCAGAAGCCGCAAATGTAGTCCGACGGGTGCTTGATGCGCACGTGCGATAGGTACGACGTGAATTTTCTGTATGCGGGTAATAAAAAACATTCTAGCTTAAAACTAGTACACTTAGATATAAGAACAATAACTTTGACTGACCGGTTGACTTGGTTGGTAAGACTAATAAGTAATTTTATGTTAACCTAAATTTCTAAATAACTTATTCTAAGAGAGTGTCCATTGTCACTTGCTTAGTGTCTGTTAAGGGGAAGTAAGTCACTTTGCTCGTGTGCTTCGGTATACAGATAATTGTCACTGTTCACTTTTCACTTATCACTACACTAACTCAAAGGGTTTAGTCCTTTTTAGTCTTTGCACTAGGTCCGTGGTGTCAAGGAGCTGGATAGCCTCAACATTCACGTGATGATGAAGTCGATGTTGATGAGCTTCTGCATGTTTTTGAACAATTTTGTCCACGGTGTCCACTTTTAGGTCACGGTGGAGGTCACCATTACGGATGTACCAGGGAGCATTTACAATGTCTCTCAGTACTTTATTTTGGAAACGTTGTATTATGTTAATGTTGCTTTTTTTGGTACAGCCCCACAGCTGAATACCATACGTCCATAATGGCATGAGGACTTGTTTGTATATGAGAAGCTTATTATGTATCGACAACTGGGAGTATCTTCCAAGAAGCCAATACAATTTCTTATAGCGCAAGCCTAATTCCTCTCGCTTCTTCTTGACGTGAGCCTTCCAGCGTAGCTTAGCGTCAAGCGTCATACCAAGGTATTTCGCCGTGTTAGCATAAGGTATTTGTTGGCCATTAAGGAGTATCGGGACAATCTGTGTTCTTTTGTTTGTAAAATTTATGTGAACGGATTTGGATTCGTTCAATCTTATCCGCCATTTCCGAGTCCATTCGTAGACCTGGTTCACAGCTTCTTGGACTTTATCTCCTGCTTCCTGGTAAGTGATGCCTGTGGCCATGATAGCAGTGTCGTCAGCAAATGTTGCAGTAATGTTTTTTTCTAATACTGGGATGTCACACGTGTACAAAAGGTATAGGATGGGACCTAAATCACTTCCTTGTGGCACACCAGCTCGTATTTCCTTGAGGTCCGAGTAGGCATCGTCTTGTCGAACTCTAAAGACTCGATTGGTTATATACGATTCTAAGATATCTGAAATTTGTTTTGGTAGCATTGTTCTTATTTTATGAATGAGACCTTTGTGCCAAACCTTATCAAAAATATTTGTGTGATGAACATAGATGTTTCCTGTGTCTGGGTGGTAATTATCTATATATGTTTTTGTTTAAAATTATATATGTATTTTTATAAGCCATCTGGTTTCCATAACACAAGCGAAAGCTTAGTATGGGATCAGATCGTGCCGTGTGTGAAAATTGTCCTGAAATATTTATTTAATAAAAAAATACAAATTGTACTGTACTAACAGTACGTACTTAGGTAGAATTGCATTGGCTCACTCCTACACTCAATAGTGCGGGCGCTCGTCCATTCCAGTCTGGCATCAGGCGTCGACTTTGAGATAGACACTGTTATGGCACAAGGAACAGAAATAAAATTGAAATTCCATTTTATCGGTTAGCCAAAGTTAAAAATTCATTTATGGGCCAAGGTATACTTTTTTTACAACAGAATTTCTCATAGTATCAAAGAGTTTAGTAGTGCCAAATTTAAAAATTATGTAAAAAACGTATTAGTTCAGAGAGCCTATTACAGCATTAAGGAATATATGGAAGATAAAAACCCATGGAGGGTTGTCGCGTAAAAACCACAGGACAGTTCTCTGGCATATTATGATAATATACAGTTATATATTTTGTAAAATTAAATTGTAATACTGATACGATTGAAAAGAGCAACTATGGAGTTTCTTGCCGGTTCTTCTCCATAGATACTGCTTTCCGAATCGGTGGTAAATGTAAAAATATGTATTGACGTTTCAAAAGTGCTTCTCGAAGAAGTCTAATTGAATAAATAAATGATTGAGTTTGAGTTTGAGTTTTGACTGACTACTACAGACTAATGACAACTATGAGCTAACCCCACCACTGGTGTACGTGAGACAATGTATATATCTATTTCATAGATACACTACACGAATTAAAAAAAATACATTGGACATATTCTATCAGTCAGTATTTGTGATAAAGTGGACTACTCAGCATTTAGACCAATAAAAAACTAGCCCGTTTACGAGCACCTTAATGGGTAGATCTGAGAATTGGACAATAGCTACTACAGCTATTTTCATATCCTAAGTGATTCTTATCACTTGAAAGGCGGTCTTATCGCTAAGCAATCTCTTCTAGGTAACTTGGTGGCGGATATGTGAATAGATAAAAATATATAGGTACTAGTTAAAAATTTACATTTTCGGCTAAAATATTCATTGACATACGATAAATAATTAGTTAATTACTATTACGTCGCCAGAAAATGTAAGAGCTGTGTTTTATACAGATTCATTTGAATTAGCACCTTATTTCGTTGCAGTAATGTTCAAAGTCTTATTTATCGTTCATAAGAAAACCCTGCCTGATACACGCGTAAGCAGAGTTTTTCTTCGGACATTTATTATTTCGACGAAACTTATATTGGCAGAGCTTACTTTTTAATAGTGTACTTTATACAAAATATAAATTATAATATCAAAGTACCACATAAAGCAAACGAAGTCAGGTGCATCTACTAGTAAAATAACATCTATCTACAAAATATCAAAACATACTCACGACGACATCTCCTCACAGTATGGACACTTGTACTTAACGCCTTTGTGCCAGAAAAGGTGTTGCTTAGCTTGAGTCCTATAAACACATATACAAATGTCATGTTTTTATAGTAGATATTAGAACTCCATTTAATTAAAATAATAGTAAAACACACACAAAAAAATGGTTTTTGAAGTGAATATTATAATCTTATCTACATTTTAATAAAATAAGAGTAATTTTTGATGAAATAAAGCTTAACATCTTATTTACTTAAATGTATAACATTTTTAATATTTCCGTAAACGATTAAAAAAATTATTTACATATTTAAACCAAATAAGATCAAGAGATGTTCTCATATTTTATTAATGCTAATCAATCTTACACATATATTACATAAGATAATTTTTCATAAGCTTTTATACGTTTATACTATATCTCGCCCGCAGCTTCGCCTGCTTTATCGAAAACTGAGCAAACATCATCACGTTACGACCAATAAGAACGGAGCAATGCGGGTAAAACCGCAGGACACAGTAAGTATGTAAATCTATACTATAAAGCTGAAGTTTTTGTTTGTTTGTTTGAACGCGCTAATCTCAGGTACTACTGGTTCGATTTGAAAAATTCTTTCGGTGTTAGATAGCCCATTTATCGAGGAAGGCCATAGGCTATATACCATCACGCTAAGACCAACAGAAGCGGAGCACCAATGAAGAATGTTTTTCTATGCGTGATCTCCGGGCGAAGCCGCGGGCGGAAAGCTGGTTATAAATATAGATTATTCTACTCACAAGTGTTTAGATACATGTGGGCAGTGTTTGCATATAAACTTCTTCGCATGTATAGCAAGATGTTTTTTGAGAATTCTTGTCAATTTAAAACGCATCTTGCATATGTTACATTCCAGGCTGCCTGATGTCTGGAAAAATGATTCTCTATATTAATATAAGTAACACTTCATTTTATTTTCTTCATTTAGTCATACGTTACTGTATACATAATTGTATAAGTGTATTGGTTTTCCAAATTCAAAAAAATAATCTGGGGGCACGGTAGTGCCCCCGCCAAGACGAGCCAAGCGAAAGCGAAGCGCACGGGCACTACCTACCTTTTCTTGAAGCGCTTCGACGTTTTTTTGAACCCTCATAACTTGGGTTTGGATTATGCTAGATCAACAAAATTTTCGGGATATATTGTCAATAGCGGACTTATTGAACATATTAAGTTTTAATTACATTAGCTTTTATACTTCAGATTTTATTTATATCTAAAAAACGCTAATTTCGTCACTGACTCACTGATGATCATCAAAATTCTTAAGGTACATATTTCCTAATAAGTGGCTTGGCCGTTCGTTACAACAAGAACTATTGTATAACACAAAAGTTATGAACAGTGAATTAATTTTTCACCTTACGCCGATGTGAATGTAGCGAAATGGCCAAGCCACATATTTTGACTAAGGTGTAGAGTTTGTGAAGTTAGGCCTTGAAGAGTTAGGGCGTGTAGTGTTAGAAGCTTGGCTCTACATGAGATCTGATAACTTTTTGACAATGCGAGTCATATGGGCTCGTCTTGGCAACATTTTACATGAAAATGTTTTTGGTGGGATCAATAATTCATGTTATCATTCTGTTTCAGTGACAACAAATATTCCAATAATATTTTAGGGGCGGACGCCCTGTTTAGTCGTTATAAGGTTTAGAGAGCTGTAATTAGGCTTAAATTGTTGCAAATTTAATAAACTTAATTTATGTACTGAATGATACTTGTCGGAAACGCATAGTTTATGACTTTTAGAGCAAAAAGTGAAAAAAGTCCAAAATTTTCGCAGTTTATTATTTGCGTATAATCTTTTTTCCTACTTTCCCAAATTTTGTAATTTTGTTAATTACCTATCCTGCAAATGAAAAAGTATTATCCTTTTATGATTTTATATGCCCTCAGTTTCAATTCTTTAAAAATCTATTTCTACCTTCTTTTTGTTTTTCAGATATTGTGAGTGAACTATTTGTCTCACAGACTTTGTTCTATGCTCTAATGAAAGAAAATTAAATGCACTACAACTTTATTATACGACCTTCTCATAGAACGAGCGGTTTTTGCCAATATTTTGCTTCAAACGGGAGCAAAACTAAAAATTTTAATATTTCGGGAATAATGAACCATCTTCGAATGGCCACAGTTTAGTCGTTATAAGGTTTAGAGAGCTGTAATTAGGCTTAAATTGTTGCAAATTTAATAACCTCAATTTATGTAGTGAATGATACTTGTCGGAAACGCAGTTTATGACTTTTAAAGCAAAAAGTGAAAAAAGTCCAAAATTTTTGCAGTTTATCACGTGGTGCGCAGCGAGCACAACTTTTTCGAAGTTGCAAATCTAGACACGCGGCAGCGTGTCAAGCCGAGTTCAAGCGAAGAGAACTGGCGAGCAGCAGCCGTGTGTATATTTACACGAACCATTTCGAGCCACTTTTCACCCCCTTGTAACTCGAAAACTATTTAAGTTAAATAAACCAAATTTGGTACATATCAAGAGGACCTCAAGATAAACAAGAACCTTAAATTTCATAAATACAGATTAAACAGTTGCGTAGATATTAATATCCAAAAATCGCAATTTTTAAGACTGACTGACTTATAGATATATGTATACAAAACTTAACCCACTTCCAGATGACCTAGAAAGTTCAAATTTTGTAATCAACTAGGTAATAGTGAGTGTACAAAGGAAAAAATCAGAAAATACAGAATTTATCTGTATTTTTTTTTTCAATGACAATAATTTTGTTTGTATGGAAAAATGGAAAAGTTTATAAAAATAGAAAATATTATATTCACCTTACTAGTCTTAAAAAAAGATCAAAACTAATCAGTGGCCGAAAAAAATTTGAAATCCATCAATAAATGACTGAGATATAGATTATTGAAGTTTACATATTTTAGCACGAAACATCTGTAGATTCGATGCGCCTCTGACATCACACTCACTCGCGCTAGTATCGCTAGGGCGGATTACTTCGATTGCATGATTTCTTTATTCAAAACTGTTATTAAACGTAAAATAAAAGAAAATTGTAATAAAAATATTGCTCATACAGTTAAAAATAATATATAATTTTACATATTCACATTTATTTATTCTTTATTTATGAGTGTTTAGTATAGTTTTAATTTCAGTGTAATGGAAGAAGGCTTCGTCGAAGGTCGAAATGATTTAATTTGCGTAATATTAATATAAGTGAAACATCTTTAGGCGCGTTTATAGTAAAATTTCAAGATCGCGTCATGGCAATACCGTAACGTCATGGAGTAAGGCGACGATTCTTCTACAACGATCTTTGCATCTTGGTAATAGTGTGTGTACAAATTCACGCTGGATGTTTAGAAAATCATGTAATCTTTTAAACAGAAACCGGGTTTAAAAAATTGCAGATAATGACGGGGCAATGTGCGCTGACATTCATAACATACCTACAAGAAAATATAGAAAATAATACTAAACAAACCATACAGAGAAACCGCAAGAAAAAATAAAAAAAAATCGTATTTAAAAAGTATTATATTCATAAAGTAAATCAAATTTGCAGAGTAATTTTCTGTACAAAAAGTAATGATATCCCACCAAAAACATAAATGTAAAAATTCGAGCCGAGTTCAACCTAAGAACTTAATACATCTTTGTAAATAAATTTCTGGACTGTGTGCAGAACTTGGCACACATTTAGATCTCATTTCTTTTTTTGGCAAATTAAGTCAACGATTGAACTCGGCTCGAATTTTTACATTTATGTTTTTGGTGGGATTGGGATTTACATCACCCTAACTGATCCAAACAACATACCAAAAATTCAGAACTACATCGTGCTTTGCGAATTTAATGTTAATTTCCTAAAAGCCAGACCTTCGTTATTGAAGTGAAACTTCTTTATTGGGGTTGGACAAAAATTTAGTGTAACATATTTTCGTTACGCGTGACATTTTTCCGTTACGCGCTATCTTTTTCTTCTCCCTACCACGCGTGATTTCACGTATTTCTCTATAGTTGCATATAGTAAATTATTTTTTTGAAAAATAAGGTCATACAGAAGTTTCACTTCTTACGTGTGTACACTAGTACACGCACACATTTTTTTATAAAAGTTGAATGGTAACAGGCTCTTGAGGTACGTAGCATCTTTTTATACGTCCCCAAGTAACATGTGGGGCATTTCACGCGAAGCGGACACAGATTTCAGGGTCAGGTTTCAGATTTCGGTTATATTTTAATATGTTACACCTATATATAGCCTCGGTATGTATACGAAAAATTTTTGCATTTAGAAGCTTAGTTTTCAAAATACAGGTCTTTGAAGATGTCAGTGTATGGCGCTAGTATGGGAATATTGACACGCTTCGCCATTAGTACATGTAGCTTCTAAACTCCTGCGATGAGCACTCTACAACTTTGCATGAAGTTTAAACATAATATAAGCCATTTATTTAATGATCTTAAAAAAAAAAAAATACACAAAGTTTGTAAAAAATGACAAAGAAAAATATTATTTTATTTTTCTAAAGAATTTAAATATAAATTCGAAATTCGAAATGAGGATAAAAAGTTTATTTAATGGGGTATATTATTCAGTCATCAATTTATTTAAAAATTACTTTTCTTGAACTGATAATTACATTCAAAGTCCCCCATACCTCGCGCTTACTGACATCTTCAAAGACCTGTATTTTGAAAACTAAGCTTCTAAATGCAAATACACCTTTAGTAACTGTTACCTTTTTTTTTAACGTTGGGAAATGCATTTACGCATCCCCCTCGGCAGTTTTGCTGTCCAAGGGAGTATGTGGGACTCGCACGAAGCCAAAACCACTAAAACCCAACGGTGGCCGTCTTTCGTCCTGAGCGGCGGGGGTTAACAGCCAGGACTTATACCCCCGCCGACCTGTGGCGACTGCCGCCACACCACTAGGGTGTCATCTGGCGCAAACTCCTTGCGGCAGCCCTCCTCGAAGTACGTGGTTGTATCCGATGTTCCACAGAAGAGGCCCCAATACAGAGCCCTGTGGAACACCGCATGCAACTCTGTGACTACTCCAGCCGTCTTGCCTTTGAAACGTACGTATTTGACGCCCACAGAGATAAGAATAGATAATACGGCGGAGATACGGCGGTAGTTGGTGTCGGGCAAGGCCGTCTAAAATTTTGTCCCAAGGCAGTGTGTTAAAAGCATTGGAAATATCCAAGGATATTGCCACTGCTACCCCACCTTGGGAGACGGATCCTTCACAGATGTCGCGCAGTCGAGCTATGGCATCCACTGTAGAGCGTCCCTGCCTAAAACCAAATTGCGCTTCCTGCAGATCTGGTCCTATCCGTGTCAGGTGGATCTGGATGCGGCTGGAGATAATGCGCTCGAAGAGCTTGCCAGCTTCGTCAAGCAAGACGATCGGCCTATATGCTGATGGTGAATCCGCTGGTTTGCCACTCTTCTTTAACAGAACTAGGCGACCCATCTTCCAACGCTCTGGAAACCTACCGATCTTAAGGCATTCTGTTAAAAGATCACAGAAGCGCTGATCCAATCCATGAGACAGGGCAAGGGACCATACTCTACCGTGCACTCCATCCGGGCCCGGGGCGGTAGTCTTCCTTTTCAGACGGTCTACTGCCACATTCAATTCAGCTAAGGACACGTCCGGAATGGGTTCATCGCAGGTCAGCTCTTCTTGATTAACGCTTCCGACACGGCTTGCAGGATCAGTTGCATTTTGACTACGAGCAGGAAATAGTGTTGTTACCACCTTTTGAAGCAGCGCTGGCTCCAACGTAGATGCTAGCGGTGGGGCCCAGGAACGCAGCTTATTCATTACCAGCCTGTAAGAGCGTCCCCAGGGATTTAGGTTCAGCGTGTCCAGCAATTCAGCCCAGGCTCTTTCCTTCGCGACCGCAATGGCATCTCTGAGAGCCTTTTTGGCATCCTGATACATGGTATATCGTTCAGCCTCCTCAGTAGTTGAGTAATCCGCACGCCTCCTCCTTCGCCTATACTTGGAATATCGGCGTCTCGCGGTTACACAGGCTGATCGGAGCCGCACATGTTCCGTCGACCACCAGTAAACTTGTAACTGTTACCTGCCCAAGTAACCACAACCCAAACTTGATAGTCACTGGTCGTTCTTATCTGTGTAGGACATATAAATAGAGAAACTTTCAACTCTTATAAAATAACGAAGGTCTGGCCGTCGTGGGCTCTTCATCTATTATTTTTTTATTCCCTATAATGCTATAAATTGTTCTATAATTTAAAAAATACTAGCGGTCCGCCCCGGCTTCGCCCGTGGTACATATTAACGTTTTCTCTACATAAGAACCATCCTCGTACTTCAAGGAATATAATAAAAAAAGAATTATCGAAATCGGTTCAGCCGTTCTCGAGTTATGGAATTACAACGAAAAGTGGCATTGATTTTTATATATTAGATATAAACATACCTTATCATGTTTCTGCATATGATGCTGCCATGTCTGTGTATCTTTAAAACCCTTAAAACAGAGCTCACATTTGAATGCAGAATTTTTATAATTTTGAGTCTCTCGCCGTTTTTGGATTTCTTCCAATTGTTCCTCTTCCTGAAATTTATTTAAAAATTTTGAGAGAAAATAATAAAAAAAAGACGTGTGGCACTCGGGGACTGCCGCGGTAAAGCTATTGCGTCCGCCCGCGTTTTCAAAGAAAAACCTGCATAGTTACCGTTCTCGTGGGATTTCCAGGATAAAACCTATCTTGTGTTAATCCAAGTTACCCTCTGTATGTGTCCTAAATTTCATTGTGCAGTATTCGCGTGTAAGAGTAACAAACATCCGTCCTCACAATACTCTCTCTCAAAATTAACTCACAATAATTTCGGACTTATCATATTAGTAGGAAGTAGGATATAATATATCAAAAATTTCCTGATTAATTTTTAAAATTTACTCTATTTCAAAAATTTTCTAATTAATTTTTAAAATTTACTCTATTATTCATTAAAATTTACTCTATTATTCAATGCAGGAGTAGAAAATTTTCAATAAGCTTCTACTCTTTTGAGTAACTAACTTTTATATTTAAGCTGTATTTTACTCCCTTTAAACCATTGACTTTAAACCTTGTTTTGTGCTTTAAAAACAGATATCTATGTACTACTCTACTCTACTATGTGTAAATAACTAATACAAAATTGACCTAAATCATTTCGACAATATGTATTTAAAAATGTTCCAAAAGATATTACTAACTTACTTACTTACTTTATCGAACTTCTTTCCAAACTGGGGCAAAAAGTGGGTTCAAAATTGAAATTCCGCCTCATGATGAAAATTATTCTATTCTTTTAAAATGTCTGAATCTATCCTAAGATTATAAAACTGAAAAATTTGTTTGTTTGTGAAAGTTTGAGGAAGGCTATAGGCTATATATCATCAGGCTAAGACCAACAGGAGCGGAGCAATGCACACCTAGTTTAAAATAAATGATAAGTAATAAACAATATTTCGAATGTTACTTACCGTCAAATTGATCACCGTAACATATGCTTCCAGTTTGATGTCGTCCAAGGCCTCTTGGGCCTGATTCATGACCGTTTTTAGTATGTCTTTGCGTGGACACACTACTTTTGGTTTCAATGCCTTTTTGGGTTTCCTTGTTTTTGAGGCTTTGGGCGGTTTCTGAAAGCAGTAAATTAGCTTTAACGCGAGTAAATGCTTTTAGAAATTAGGCTTTTAAACGAACTTTAAGTGATTTAACTGTAACGTCTTAGATTCCCCGCGACCACGCCCGCCGTAAGATGTGTGAAACATCATGTTAAATAAAATATAAAGAACAATACGCACAGGAAATAACTTAGCGTAAAATAGAGTCCGTGTAGTGCCCGTCAGAGTGGGGAGCGTGAGGTTTTTTCGTTACGCAATTTCTGGATTCGGTCCCCGCGCTCAAGGCCCGCGATAGAAGCTATGCAATAGCTTAAAAACTATGTTGTATGTAGTAAACTACTGCGCCTACAATATATAATAATGCGCCTATAATTTGTTGCAAAGGATAGTACTTCAGAGAACCAATAACATTTAGCAGCCAATTCAATTTATTTATATTTAGAGACAGTGCAGACCATAGAAATCTAAATAACAAGGCAATAGAAGTCGTAAGCGCGCGTGACATTGTCGCCGCTCAGGTGGTTACCATACCATCACCATACCACCAGTGCGTTCGTCGCTCTTCAGTTGTTCCTGAAACGTGCGTGAGTAAACATGGTGTGTTACAGCATTTCCCAGTGCGGAAATTCTTCCATAAATTGTAATTAAACTAATAAAGGAATAAAATTTCTCCGGTAAGTATTTTTGTTTATAAATACTGCCGTTATTCCTTAAAATTATAGAATACATATTTACAAGTATTACGAGTGTCACCATAGTAATCGAAATAACAATGAATGACACAGTCGACCATTCTTATTATCACGTTTAACACAAATTTCAACCTTATTTCTATGAGTTTATGTTCAAAGTTATATCTATTGAAAATTGACAACCTCTGTTGTAGAAAAGCCGAATTTTTTCGTATTGGAGCAAAAATAAACAAACGTCTCATATTCTCAGGGATGTTATTCTAAAATAAACCGTAAATTCGTGCGTTAGGATACATATTAAAAAGCTTAATTTAATATTTAAGTTAGTTTTCACTAAAATCAAGCTGTCCAATAAAAGGCATAGTTTACTTGTGTGTTCTGTTTAGCTATCGGTTGATTTTGGCGACAGCGGTTTTCATACGAATTATGACATTATAGCACTTCTATGTGTCTTGTTATTTAGATTTCTATGGTGCAGACAAAGTTCACATTCTGTTCAAACCAAATTCAGCACATCACAAGAAAATTGGTACCTAAGTTATATACAAACTTTCTTGTGTAATAACTTACCTCATCCACAATATCTTCCTCTTTTATTTCTTCCTCGATGTACACCTCAATTTCCTCCAAATTTCCTTTCATTTTCTCACTCTTATGAATGGATAATGGTTCGTCATCACTCAGCCAATCATTATCAGAGTTCGTTTGATAGGAAAATTCATAATCAATTAATTCTAATGGCTCCTCTTTGACTGTCTCTTCATCATCTTCTTCATTTGTAACTTTAATTTCAAATACATTCTGAATACTTAAATTCGAATTTAGGCAGTAGGATTCTTTGTCCAACCGCCTAATGTCTTGTTCTAAAACCTGGAAGGATAATATAAAATACATTTCAGTTTAAATTGGGGTAATACTGTACATTATAGGGCGTGCAGTTGAGAGTCGTAAATTTTTTTGTGGTTAGCTATTGTCCTATTGAACCTAAATCTGAAATTTCACTCTGAGGAAACTTTTAGTTTTTGAGTTACGAATTTTTGAAAATCGGATAATTACTATAGAAAGTTACTCCATCTTGTTTTTGTTACGCATATTTATTGTTTTGTTAGTGTCAAATTTGGCGATTCATTTCACATAAAACAATTCGAGAAGCTCCACTCAATTATTATTATTATTAAAGTGCATCAAAAGGGGCTGTTCAAGTATTACGTAAGCAGCAATTCTCTGTTTTGCTTATTTTGGATGAGATGAAAGTGAGCAGCACAGTATTACCATATTTCCTACAGTATGGCGACGAATGTACTTGTGCAGAGAAACGGAGGGGAACTGGCGGGGGGTCGGGCGACGCGGGCCGCTTAATGCAAACACGCTGAGTTTGCATTAACTATCGCGAAGGGCAGACGCTTCAGAGTTTTTTTGTCTAATAATTTATACTTACGTATACTATAATGGTGGGCACAAACTGTTGTGTTTATGGATGCAAATCTACATTTAAATCCAAGGACATAAAGTTTCATAGATTTCCTCGCGACGAGAGGTAGGTTTTTCAAATTCTGTTTAGTACCAATTCAAAGATGTTGAAGATGTTTTTGACTATACAGCTTTATGATATATTTAAAATATATTATTGAGGATTTTCAAGAAAACCAATTTGTTTCTCTGTAAATTCAAAGTTTTTATTTTAAAGTTTTCACAATAGTTAACATACAAATTACAAATAGTTTGTTACTACAACAACTTAAAATATGTAATCTCACCTGTAAATTCAAAGAAACGACATTAATTAAAGTCCACTTATAATAAATCCTCAATTATTACAGTAAAAGTTCCTTATTCGCGGGGTATATGTTCCATAAATATGCCGCGAATACAGAAACCGTGAATACGGAATGGTAATTTATATTTAATGGTAATATATAATTTATATATTATATGATTATAGGGGATACGTTCGTCTGTTATAAAATCTTTAGAAGAACGATGTCAAAAAAATCGCATCTGTGGACCCCGCTCCTGGAGCTTGATTATACCGTGACGTACCTTCTGTCGTATTTTTTACAATTGTATATCGTAAACTATATCTTTCCTACTCAAACTAACACAAAATATCAACAGAAGAACAAGGATGGCATACATCCACATGTTTACATAACAAAAACGTAGCTACGAGCGTCTCTAGCGCTTTAAAAAGTTACCGTCCAACGTCTCGATTTCGCGCGCATCGCCGACAGCGTCATTGGGTTTAGTCATCGATTTTAGGAATGTTTTACAAAGGTTTCATATGTCTTTTATTGTTTTAACGATTCGTAAATGAACACTATGCTTTATCATGACATCTGTCATCAAATAAATGTAACAGAATTCATCCTGTCAGGTATCCAAAGTTCAAGAGGTACTTTTTTCAAGTGCTTTTTTTGTTGTTTCATTTCTCGTAACATAAAAACTTCTTACAGCCAAAACTCTTTTGTAGTCAAGTATAAGAACCGAACTTTAATATAAGTTAATAACCTAAGCCACTTGGATTGAAGAATAATTAACGGTCCCTATTTTTTGCCCGGCGCTCGGCCGCTCGGAATGGCTAATGTTTTTGTAAGCCTTGTATTTTAAAAAAAATGTATAGGAATGAATGGTTTTTATTATTTAATGAGTTTGTATATGTATTATTGTAAATACAATAAAACCTTTTTGTATGAATAATTATTTATTTATTTATTTTTAACGAGTTTTGTACAATGAACTAAAAAAAATTGCTCACCCTGATTTCAAGCTAGAATTACTTATTTATTGCAAAGTAATTTATGACTAAGATATCTTTTATATATTAGCTTGTTTCATAACGATTCGAACGATATTAGTTATACAAAGTAGCTCCCTACAAAATTTTAGAGATATCGTCATTGTTTATAACTCGCACGGTTTCGCGCTGACCACGCAGAATGGCCTTCACAGATGCGCGAAACCGTGCAAAATGGCCGCCACAGCTGAAGGGCTGTGACGATTGAGATTTTTTTCGTGTCGAAACTCGTTTCTCTTTTTTTTTAGTTGATTATAAACTAGGAAGAGTGCAGTCGACGTTACTCGATCACAATTTTTGTAACGAATGTGAAAGACGAAACAATAAAACACGCAAAGCGGCTTTTACTATAAACGGAACTACATTTAAAAATATACTTTATTAATTGAGTTATAAGGTTGCTTCCATTCTGTTTATTAACATTCTCAAAAGCATCAATCGCGGCAAAGGCGGCTTGCGACAAAGGCGGCTTGTGTCAAAGGCCTCGGCGATATCATTTAACAACAAAATATTATGTACTTTAGGCCAACTTGTAATAAGATCTATTTTACTTTCTTATTAGTCCATTTGACAAGGATATTGGGTTAGATACCTGTTGGAATAATTTTAATATTATGTATGTAATCCGCGAATAAAAAAATTTTTAATCGTTTCTCGCCATTTTTTCTTTCTGCTACGTCAATCCGAGCCACAGATAACATGAACACGCGAAGCGCGCCAAATTTGAATAATGATGAAATGTTATTTCATTACATATATATGTTACCGGAAATGTATTAATAGATGGCGCATGAAATCTTTACAAAATAATAACAATTTCTTTATTTAAATAATTTAACGTACAAAGAAAGGACAACGTTGAAAAAAAAATAGAAATGAACATTTAAAATAAATAAATAATAAATTTGAGAATAAGTTTTGGTTGTTAATAAATAATAAGGCAATGACAATGTCACTGCAGCGACATATTATACTATGTTTCTGTTTTAGGTTTCTGTATAAATAATTACATTAGATTCAATAATCACAATTATTTTTAATGTACATGTGAATAAATAATTACATATTAATAGTAATGATAAAAATTGTTTTATTTCTCATTTGGTGACAACCCTAGCATATTTACACGTGGCAGCGTGAGTACCTACACTGGCGGCGGCATCGCGCGACATCAAAGGCGTTTCCTTACTGTAGGAAATAATATTGTAATACTGTGGTGAGCAGACTCACAACACTGAGCAGCAATCCAATGTCATCGATAACTTATTCAAATTCAAATTCAAATTTCATTTATTACAAGAATGTAGTTACAAAAAAGGTGTTGTTACAATATTAAGGCGCTAATACATTCTACCCACTATTTGGGTGTGCAAATATTTAAATGGAAATAAGTTAATTGAATTACACTACACCAACACTACACAAATTCTTCGCGTCACTATTGTTAAACGTCACTAATTCCTTCACAGATTCCGCAATGTAATAAGTTCTTGAATATCATAAAATTGTTTCTCCATTAACCATTTCGTCAGTTTCTTCTTAAATATATTTACTGGGAGATCCTTAAAGTTATCCGGTATTTTATTATATATTGTAATAGTCATAAATATCACACTATTTTTTGCTTGATTTATTCTACATGTTGGAAAGTGCAGTTTATTTTGATACCTCGTTAACATATGCGAATTTACTTCTCCTTTCTTTTTAAAATATTCTGGGTGGTATTTAACAAATAAACATACTTCTCTTATATATATGCAGGTTAGTGTAAGGATACGTAATTTACCGAACATTGGTTTGCAACTGTCCCTTTGATGTAATCCGCACAGGGCCCGGATACATTTCTTTTGTGCCACAAACACTTTCCGCACCTCGCAAGACTGTCCCCAAAGAATTATTCCGTAAGAGAGTATCGACGATATATATGCATGGTAGGCATTTATTGCAGCATTCATAGATACAGTATCTCTAAGGCGACGTAATACGTAAACGAAACGATTTAACCTATCACAAATATATTCAATATGACTGTCCCATTTTAGACCTTCGTCTACCAGAACACCTAAGAATTTATGGTGTTTTACCTGTTCGATTACTTGATCATTACATTTTATGTCTAGATTAATTTTGGTGCAATTCTTTGTATAATATTGAATTATTTTTGTTTTAACTAAGTTTATTTTCAGATTATTATTTTGTAACCATTTTACTATATTATATAATGCTGTATTTATATCTCTCTCATATGTATTTTTATCCGTGCATTTAACAATAAGGGTAGTGTCGTCTGCGAATAAAACTGTCTTGTGTTTCACTGATCTCGGTAAATCGTTAATATATAAGAGGAATAAAAATGGACCGAGCACACTTCCTTGTGGTACACCTGATTTATTAACTTTTTTCTCTGACCTATATGAGTTTCGTGTTTGATTTATCATTTTATGAATCTCCACATACTGATATCTATCATTTAAGTAACTTGCAACCCATTCTTTAGCAATTCCTCTTATACCATATTTCTCCAACTTAAACAAGAGTAATTGATGGTCCACAAAATCAAATGCTTTGCTCATATCTAAGAATATGGTGGCTGCTGGTTTTTTTTCAATAAGGGCTTGAATTATTTCTTTCACCATATCGAAGCATGCTAAAGAAGTAGAACTATTTTTTCTAAACCCAAACTGTTCCCGACATAATATCTTGTTTTTATCAACATAATTTTGAAATCTTTCTAAAATTACCTTTTCAAATATCTTAGATAAAACTGGAATTAGTGCTATCGGTCTGTAGTTTTTAATATCATTTGGATCATCTTTTTTATATAACGGTTTTATAACTGATGTTTTTAGAACATGAGGAAAAGTTCCTTGCTCCATAGATAAATTGACAAGAAAGGATAACGGTTTGCAAATATGTACACTGGAAGCCTTTAGTATTTTTGTACTTATACCGTCTGTTCCTACGGAATTCGTGTTATTTAGGGATTTTATTACTTTTAAAATTTCGTCACTGCTTGTTGGTGTCAAGAATATTGTATTACATTTTTCCGTAGTCAATGTTGTTTTTATTTCAGTTGCATCATAATTAAAATTTTTTTGATTTGTTATGTTAATAAAAAAGTTATTAAATTGTTCACATATATCATTCATTGAGTTGTATACATTATTATTGACTACAATCTTTTCTATTTCTTTAATATTGTTTTCGTCATTAATATTATTAGATATCATGTGCCATAAAGCCTTATTTTTATTTTTTGATAATTTAATAAATTTTTCACATTGAATTTGTTTTGACTTAAGAATGCACTTTTTTTGAATATTTTTGTATTTTATATAATAACCCCAACTATTTGTAAATGTTTTCTTGTAATATATACTTTTTAAATATAGTAGTCGCTTTCGTACACAACATTTCTTCAATCCTTTGGTTATCCAATTAATATTAGGTTTTCCTGTGTTTCTCTTAATCCTAATAAATGGGAAACAGAGATTGTAAAACAGTTGGAATAATTCATAAAAACTATTAAAGCATTCATTTAAGTTATTAAATTCATGTATTTCAGAGAAACTCAATGATGCCATGCACTCGCAAAATTTACGTATATTCTGCTTACTGTAATCTCTTTTTGTTTCAAACCAGGACACATTTACTTTGGGCTTAATCATATTTACTTTTAATATCTGTGCAGTTTCGTGGTCTGATAAACCAAGATGAAGTACTTCTGCGGTTACGCCTCTTTTTATATTTGTCGCTATTTGATCTATGCATGAATTTTTCCTAATAGGTGTTTTTATTAAACATTCAATATTATAGTTCTGAAGTAAAGTATTAAGTTCATCTGAAAACTTAGTTTTTTTAAGAATATCAATATTCCAATCACCGCATATTATTATTTTTTTATTTTTAGTTGCAATTTTTTGTAGTGTAAGTTGAAGTTTTTCAATAAAAATCTCTATACTTTGACTTGGAATTCTATAAACACAAATTATCACTGTATTTAAATGTTTTAACTCTATACCACAACACTCAAAGAATAAATTACAACCAAGATCCTTTATTAAGTCTAGATTAGTACATGAAATGTCCTCTTTGACCAGAATGCATGTTCCACTTAGAATCATGGATTCAGGTTTCATGGACTGAAGACTGTTAATGTGTTCCGAAAATATTCTTTATGTTAGTTATGTTCTTTATTTCTGATTATATTTTTTTGTCATTTACTCAATGTGTATCAGTTAAACCTAATATTTTCATGAATTTTCCTATTTTAAAAATAACAATACAAAAAAAAATATTATTTCTAAAAATTTTTACGTAAGCATAAGGGGAGGGGGTAAGTGCTTTGCTTACTTTTGATGACAAGAGGGTCGGGGGGTAAAAAATGGTAATAAATCTGCTCACGTAATACTTGAACGGCCCCAAATCTGTTACATAGTTTTAAAGATATAAGCATACAAAAGGACAGCGACATTGTTTTATACTATGTAGTTATAGAACATTAATTCAGACCTTTCCATTGCTCTGTAAGATCCCCTGCAATATAGCCTGAACCCTCAGGCTCCTCTGTCTAAATGAATAGAACTTGTGTAACATTGCTTTGCACACATAGCAAGCGAACATAGGAAGCTCCAAGGATGTTAGTGGCTGTAATTAAAAAAAAAAGTACTTATTTTACATTGTTGTTTATTTATATACATACACTTGCGTAAGATTTACGAATCATAATCTGTAATTTGTATTTTTTAACGATGAGATATTTATAAATAACATAAAAATAAAATAATTTTGTTTGCAACTTACATCTGTTCCCGTCAATGTTCTATAGTATCGTTCCAGTGAGTTAGAGCGCAAATTATAAAGGGTTACATCCATTTCTAAGCACATTACACAAGCTCGAACGTTTTCCATGTTGGAAGTATTAAATATAACTTATTATTTTATTTTAAATTACTCTTCATATTCATAGGTTGGCGCCGGCGGCTGTGGTTGGCGGCATAAACACTGTAGACCACAGAGCAAGTGTCTACGCCTGTTAATTTATAATAGCAATCGCGCACCCACCATCATAGATTATCATTTTTATTTTTATTTTATTATATCGGGTAGAATGTATTTTTTTTCACTTATCTAAAAATACTTGTACAAAGGTGTGTCGGTCTCGAAAATAAATTGTTTTAAAAGGAATATTGAGTTTCCCTAAAGAAATTCCAGTTCCCAAGCCTAAAGCGGGAACAATTTGGCGACCGTGACAGGACAAAATACGGATACCTAAGTTATCTACACATCCACGCAATCTTTTGGGACTGATTCCTGCCGAAAGGGATACCTAACCTGCTCGTCTGAACAACGCCACATCTAAAGTGTCGTGCCGGAGTGCAGCTCAAAATTCATACAAAGTTAAGTGCAAATCCTTAATTCCTTCCGTTCCTAACCATAAAACAATTGATTTATTACCTAACCTATTCTCACATCCTCACGCCATATTCCCTTACGTAAATCGTAACTAATTTGTTCAAAATTTAATTCATTTTTTGTTTATAACAATCTCAAATATCATCGCCTCTTCTCGCTTATAAACTCGACTTCGCCGAATAATTTCAGGAGCCGTCTTCTCAGGCGACTAAATATCGCTCGCACGATCTTCTGCGCAGCAGCTGCGTGTCAGCAGCAGCCCGGCTACCAGCGGCAGGTTCCACCAGGCGAGGAGCGTGAGATAAGCATTTTATTTCTTCCATAACTTTATCAGACTTGTTGACGTGCATTTAAATTATTAATTAATCGAAAATAATTACATAATTTGAAAATAATTACATACTTCCTTTTCATAACAATATTTAATTAAACTATTTTACAAAATGTCTACGGAATCTAATCAAAAGTTATTAAGAGATTCATATTCAAAAAGGTCTGCTATTAAAGGCCAAATTACAAAATTTAAAAATTATTTGGACAGAATTAGCGAGTCCACTTTAATGGATGAAGTATTAATGGCTGAATTTAAATTGAAACTTAGCAAATTCGAAGCATTGTCAACAAAGTTTGATGTGTTGCAGACTGAGATTGAGGTTCTTAATTCTGAAAATATAGATTCTGAGATTGATGAAAGAGACGACATTGAGAACGATTTCGTCCAAAGTATTGCTTCTGCTAAAATAATGATTAAACAATATGATAATTTATTTAATGACAACGAAAATCGTAGGAAATCGATGGGCAATGAAGACTCTTTCCATCAAGACTCAAATATTAGATTACCACGAATCGAGATCTCAAAGTTTAATGGTTCATACTTCCGTTGGCTAGAGTTCCGCGACACATTTTCAAATTTGGTTCATAAAAACAAAAATATTACTGATATACATAAATTTCATTATTTACTTTCTTACCTTGAGGGTGATGCGGCACGGATTGTCTCTAATCTCGAAGTGTCAACAGCAAACTACCAGGCAGCCTGGACGTTACTTTGCGACAGGTATAATAACAAAAGACTTCTTGTTGATCATCACTTAGATTCTTTACTTAACATTCAATCTTTAACTCGTGAGTCCGACAAGTCATTACGTTTTTTAGTCGATCATGTTACAAAAAATCTTCGCGCCTTGTCTAGCCTGGGTCAGCCTACTGACTATTGGGATGTACTTATAGTATTTACTTTGTCTTCTAAATTGGATAAATGTACTCTTGTTAAATGGGAAGAGTATCGAAATACTATTGATGACATTCCAACTTTGCAACAATTTCAAAGATTTTTAATCAACCGTGCAGATGTGTTAGAATCTTTAAATCGTAATAAGGTTGGCACTTATAATGAATCACAAAATAATTCCAAATTACAATTCACGCCACGTCTCTCACAACTAAATTCACAAAAAAATAATCAATCTAATAAAAAGAAAATTACTAATTCATTTTCTACATCTAATCAAAATCAATTAAATGTTTATCTTTGCATAATTTGTAACGGAAATCACAGAATTTATGACTGTCCTACATTTAAGTCTAAAAACATTCAAGATAGGCTGTCGTATGTTAATAAATATAAATTATGTCGAAATTGCCTCAGACAAGGGCATCCTGTCAGTGACTGCCGCATGGGTTCATGTCGACAATGCCAGCAAAAACACAACACTCTCCTCCATAGTTCTAATGTTGACGTCACTGCCAACTTAAGCACAGATGAGCAAGTTGAACCAAACGAATCTGTAGCAGCCTTTTCTAGACAAATGTCCAAGCATGTTCTCCTATCTACAGCATTGATAGAAGTTTTTAATCCTATTAATAAGCAGGTAGAAAAGGTTCGCGCTCTCTTGGATTGTGGCAGTCAGTCTTCATTTATCACTAAATCCCTGCAACGAAGAATGTCACTAAGAACTTGCCCATTGCAGGCAATAAATGTCATTGGGATTGGCAATAATTCTTCTAATACAGTGTACGAAAGCTGTCTCACTCAAATAAAATCTCTAAATAGCAACTACAGCGTTACTCTTTCATGTCTTGTTCTCAACGAATTGACGAGCCGCTTACCTAAGACCCCAGTTGATATTCAAGCTCTCAAAATACCTAATTCTATTACTTTGGCGGACCCTGAGTTCTACAAGCCAGCTCCGATTGAAGTTTTAATTGGAGCAGATATCTTCTGGGACATTCTAAACAGCGAACAGCTTTCTTTAGGTCCTAATAATCATAAATTGCAAAATTCTAAATTCGGCTGGATAATAGCTGGCCCAATCAACAATTATTTTAGTAAAGAAACTATTCATTGCAATCATGCCAGAATTGCAAACCCCACTTCTGACGAAATTCACAAAATGCTCACAAAATTCTGGGAGCTTGAAGAGCTACCCCAAAAAACTATTCGAAGTCAAAATGACATTGCATGCGAAAAACACTTTCTAAATACCACCACTCGCTTAGAAAGTGGCAGATTCTGTGTGAAGTTACCCCTAAAGGACTCACCTGACTGCCTCGGCGATTCATACTCTCAAGCTAAAAAACGATTCCTAAATCTTGAGAAAAGATTTAGACGAAATAAAGAACTAAAATCGAGATACGTTGAATTCATTCGTGAATACGCTGATATGGGCCATCTATCTGAATCACCTACTCCTATTCCAAATCCATCATATTTTTTGTGTCACCATGCTGTCATAAAGGAGAATAGTGAATCTACCAAACTCCGAGTAGTGTTCGATGGCTCAGCCCCCACAACCTCTGGCTTCTCTGTCAATGACATCCTCATGGTAGGCCCAAATATTCAAGACTCTCTTTTCTCCATTTTAGTGAGAGCTTGGCAACATAAATTCATTTTGACAGGTGATATCGCCAAAATATATCGTCAGATTCAAATTGAAAGTTCAAATCAAAATTTGCAGCTCATATTATGGAGAGAAGATGAGTCTCAGCCTATCAAAACTCTGCGACTGAGTACTGTCACTTGCGGTACCGCAAGTGCCAGTTACTTGAGCACGAGATGTCTTTGGCAGGTTGGACAGGAATGTGGGGACGAAATAATCAAAAATATCATTCATTTTATGTCGATGATCTAAACACCGGCTGTGATGATGAAGATCAACTTAAATACATTCAAAATTCAGTTTCAAACGCTCTAAATTCAGCTTGTTTTCCTCTACGAAAGTTTAAAACTAATTCAAAAAACTTTTTTCAAAATTTACACGAAATTAATACAGAACATTTGACAATCAGTGAGTCGTCGAGCACTCTCGGACTTTGTTGGGATCCATCGAAGGATGCCTTTAGTTTTCCTATCGAAATTCCACTTCATAGTGACAAAATCACAAAGAGACTTATCCTCTCAAGTTCATTTCGAATCTTCGATCCTTTAGGTCTTTTGAGCCCGTGCATTATTCAACCAAAGATTTTGCATTAATCAATGTCCATACAGCCGTCGAATCTGAAATTAATTTGATTTTAAAAAATATTCTAAATTTACAAAACTTCAAAGAACTTTTAGTTACATTTTACGATTTTTACACAACTCTAAAAAAACAAAATAAAAATAATAAACTTACCGGCATTTTATCAATTGACGAATTAAATAATTCTTTTAATTTTATTTGCATGCTTTCTCAAAAACAAACTTTTACTTCTGAATTTGATAAGTTGTCAAATAGTAAACCTTTAAGCCCAAAGTCAAATATTTTATCGTTATCTCCATTTTTTGATCATCAGGCGAATCTTATAAGAGTCGGTGGCAGGCTCAGTTCATCTGAATATAAATTTGAAAAGAAGCATCCCATTCTTCTAAATTCAACTCATCATGTGACGAAGCTTCTATTTGAACGCGAACACGTTCGATCTCTGCATGCAGGACCGCAACTTCTGTTGTCGATTATCCGCGAGTCTGTTTGGCCTGTCAATGGCAGAAAACTAGCTAGGCGCGTTGTCAAAAACTGCGTTACCTGCACACGTCTTCGTGGTCAGACCTATAATCCAAAAATGGCTGACTTACCTGCAAATCGCGTCAACGTTGACTTTCCCTTTAGGTCTGTTGGAGTGGACTACGCGGGCCCTTTCTTCATTCTAAATCGTAAAGGACGCGGTGCTAGAGTAGTTAAGTGCTACTTATGTCTGTTTGTGTGTCTGCGCTTCAAATGCATTCACTTAGAGGTCGTATCTGATTTGACAAAAGACGCTTATATTATGACACTTCGCAGATTTGTGGCACGCCGTGGAAAGCCAACCGAAATATTTTCCGACAACGGTAAAAATTTTGTTGCTGCCGCGAAAGAATTAAATAGTATTCTAAAGGCTAATCAAGAACCTCTGTCTGAGTTTGCTGCTCAGGAGGGAATAAAATTTTCTTTTATCCCCGCTTACGCTCCTCACTTTGGTGGAATATGGGAGGCCGGGGTTAAGTCCGCTAAATATCATATAAAGCGAGTCATGGGCAATACCCATCTTACGTTTGAAGAGCTTTCGACATTGTTTGCTCAAGTTGAGGCTATTCTCAATAGCCGTCCTCTATGTCCCATGTCATCTTCCCCGAATGACTTCCTATCCTTGTCCCCAGGGCACTTTTTAATTGGAAGACCATTGAATGCACTACCGGCTCCTTCATTGGATGACGCTAAAGAGAGCTCCTTGGATAGATATGGCAGACTTGAACAAATCCGCCAACACTTCTGGAAGAGATGGCAGAAAGAGTATATATCAGAAATGCAACTACGAACAAAATGGAAGGTTGACAAATCAAAAATAAACATTGGAGACCTCGTACTGCTTCAAGAGGATAATTCTCCACCACTTTGTTGGCGCATGGGTCGTATTGTACGATTATTCCATGGAACTGACGGCGTTTGTCGAGTTGCGGACGTCGAAACTACAAGA
Source organism: Colias croceus (assembly GCF_905220415.1). NCBI lineage: Eukaryota > Metazoa > Arthropoda > Insecta > Lepidoptera > Pieridae > Colias > Colias croceus. Next base: position 8,904,847 of record NC_059552.1, on the reverse strand, counting down.
GGCTGCGTTCGAAGACCTTTGGTTCGACTATGTCCTCTGCCCACTTCTGAAGACCTTCAAGCTTGAAAATCTACGCTTTTCACCGGGGGGAGGATTATGTCTACGCCTGTTAATTTATAATAGCAATCGCGCACCCACCATCATAGATTATCATTTTTATTTTTATTTTATTATATCGGGTAGAATGTATTTTTTTTCACTTATCTAAAAATACTTGTACAAAGGTGTGTCGGTCTCGAAAATAAATTGTTTTAAAAGGAATATTGAGTTTCCCTAAAGAAATTCCAGTTCCCAAGCCTAAAGCGGGAACAGCAAGTAACTGTAGACTTTTAATAAAACCTTAGGTACGTAGTATATATCTGTCAACCTGTGCCTTAGATCTCCTCGTGTGCAAGTCGGTCTTATGTCAGTTGTTTCTGTTGGTGTTGACTTGGTGTTGACCAAGAAGCTTGTGTTGACCAATGTGTTGACCAGTGTTGACGACCAAGTTGACGACCGACACCGACTGACACTGACTGTCATTTCATTCATTTTAAACGTGAATACAAGTCTATTGGAACCACAGATATTGGAACGTACAATACACATTTGATAGCTGTATCATACATTACCTAAGTATTATACACTAGATTTCCGCCCGCGTTTTCAAAGAAAAACTCGCATAGTTCCCGTTCCCGTGGGATTTCCAGGATAAAACCTATCCTATGTGTTAATCCAAGTTACCCTCTATATGTGTGCTAAATTTCATTGTAATCGGTTCAGTAGTTTTTACGTGAAAGAGTAACAAACATCCATAGATCCATACTTACAAACTTTCGCCTTAATAATAGTAGTAGGATTTTTTTTCTGTTGTAGATATCTGCGCTCACCAAGCGCTCACAGTCTGCGCTTGACTTGACTTGATATATTTGAGCTTCATAGAAATCTATGAGATGTAAAACCACACACACACACAAATACATAATATTGTCTGAATGCTAATGATATTCTATCAGTTTTTAATCTGGCATTGATATAAATTAATTTTTACTATCGATGATATCATATTTATTAGACTTATAAATTTGTAGGGTTCTGTACCCAAAGTCTTAAAACGGGACCCTATTACTAAGCCTCCGCTGTCTGTCTGTCTCCAAAAGCAAGTAAGTAAGCATGTAAGCCGTGATCACGTACACAATAATTGACAGATAGGAGGTTGTCATCCCGTCCGATTAGGGCCCTTCTGGCCTCCTCCACTCAAGCGACAGCTCAAGCCGAGGTTCGTGGTCCCCGTCAAGGGGGGACGCCCTTGTGCATGTCGCTACCAGGGTGAACCTTCAGTTCACCCCCGCGTCCGCGTTAAAATGTAGAAGCCCTTCTGGCTAACATTGAGAGACACCACACAAAAAAAAAAAGAGGTTGTCAATTCAACCAGTAAATTTTGTTTTTTTTTTTTCACAGTTGCATTTTGTGTTAATTTTGAGATTGAAACCCGTAAAGTTACAATAATGGTGTCCTTTTCAGTGCCTAAGATATTAATTTACAAGAAGATATAATCCGAATGTCACCATTTACAGGTTTAAATACAATTTTATCAGTACTATACATTGAGATATTAATACTACGTATGGAGACGACACCGCCTACATCACATATGTTCCACTCAACATAGGCCATATGGCTTATCTGCACTCAGTCGCTTTAGCGCGATGGTCGCGTTCATGTCTTGTTGGTTTTAAAGCAAAAAACCAAGAAACTCATCAAAATAAATGCCCTCGAGTGTGTTGCGATAATGCACTAATAAATAAAGTAATGCGGCAAAATGCAAAGAAATTGACCATGAAAAAATTGTTGTGCATAAAAGTTGTTCCTCGAAAAAAATTCTACAATAATAATAGTTAAAAAAAACTAAAAAACACGCTTTTTATAGAAAACCGAACTAAAAAATAGAAAATTTTATCAAATTAGTGTATTGTCATCGGTCCTCAATAAATCTACAAAGTTTGAACGAAATCTGGCCGTTTAAAGTGGGTCAAAATCGCGCCCAAAGAAGTCGGTTACAAACATACAAACATACAGGTGAAGCTAATATAAAGCGTGTAAAAATGGTCTGATATAATTTAATTGTAAATTTATAAAAAAAAAGACGTGTGGCACTCGGGGACTGCCGCGGTAAAGCTATTGCATGCTATGCCTTCAAGCCACACCTCCGCGCCCGTCGGAGTAGGGAGCGTGAGGTTTTTCGTTACTAAATTTCTGGATTCGGTCCCCGCGCTCAAGGCCCGCGATAGAAGCTATGCAATAGCTTAAAAAAAAGTTTTATTGAAAAATATAAATATCTCAAATTTCTGAACATTTTCGCTTATAACTTTTTTATTTATACGACAAAAAGTGACTGGAACAAAGTTGTAGAGAATTTAATTTGCAACAAATAATGTTACCGATGTTTTTTAATCAGATAAATAGTTTAAGAGATATATCGTAAAAACCAAAAAAATATATATATATATCAGCCGCTATTTTCAACATTGCGGCCGCGGGACAAGGGTGACGACCCCATAAACTTGGTGATAGCTTCAAACTGTTATCTGACACCTAATGGCTGGTTCACACTTTGATTAGTGTGAGTGCAGGTGATTAGTGCGAGTGCAGGTGTGTAGTGCGAGTAGTGTCCAATTCAACTGCGAGTGCAGGTGATTAGTGGGAGTGCAGGTCAATGGTGCAATTCGCGACGCTACACACTACGCTAAACACTAAACACTAAACACTCGTGTCCAGACGTGTTTAGGCAGGCACACTGCGAGTGAGGGGGAAGGGAGGGCGCGCGGGACGTGGCTACTCGCAGTCCACTCGCAAAAAAATAGAACACGCTTCTATTCACTTTACTACACAGCCTACTAAACACTTGCACTAAACAGTCGCTGTCCACACGTAGTACTGCTCATCACCTGCACTCGCACTAATCAAAGTGTGAACCAGCCATAAGTCTGACACATCAAAAAAATGAAATTGTTAATTGCGTCCTCTAAAAAACGCAACCCCAAATGTAACTTTTCAATGGACTATATGGCATATTGTTATTAATCAAGATTATGATATGGCATTATTATGGCATATTGTTATTAATCAAGATATTACATAGCTCACTTCAGTGCCGCAGACGTGCAGACGTAGATAAAAAAATTGATTGCACTTTTCTGTTTTAATTTCTGTATTTACCTTGTTTTATAATTAAATTTTATTTATAATACATACTTATATAGATAATGTATGATACAGCTTTCAAAATGTGTGTTGTACGTTCCAATAGACTTGTATTCAAGTTTAAAATTAATAAAATGACAGCAACGTCAACACAGCCATTTGCTCAATTTGGCGCACAGACTTGCGCACAGACAATCGCACAGATTACAGAATGACAGAACTTATACCTATACAGTATACTTGACCTCTTAGATTACAAAATAAAAGACAGATGGAGCGTTGCCAAACTAAACCGAATGATTTATCGTCATTTTCAATAAAGCTATGTGTACTGTCATTTCGCCGCTGCACTGTACGTACACGGTGCTTCTGTGTGCATGTAATGTTACCGGATATTGAAAAATTTCCCAAATTTTTCCCCGACTACGGAAAAAAGAGAGTTATGTTTTTCGAGTTTATGTATGTATGTATTTGTTATTTTCTTTGACACGCCCTGCAGTATAAGCCGTTGGACCGATTTTGAGATGTGAGGTTTCATTGCAATCATCTGAATTATTAGGTATGTTAGTGGCGGTTGTGACGTAGGCTATACACATAAATTAGCAGTCAAGTTTTAATTTTTATTTTAATATAATTTCGGGTTTATGATATTTTTTTTATAATATTGTAAAAATTCTTTTATTATATATTCCTATAAAGTACCTGCCTACTAAAGTTATATTATATGGACAAAATAATTATATTCAATTTTTAATTAAATAAATCACATAAAAAAAAAGTTTCAATATTAACTATAAATTATTTTTTTATTTTTCAAATATATGAATGCGAATAGCGGTAGTTTTTAGTCGAGAATACGGGACATTTTATTTTCATCATGGAGTTCACATAAATTAAATCGCTAACGAAAATGACTATGACGTTTTTAAGCTTTATAAAAGTAACAAAATAATGTATTAAGCTTATTAAAATAATCTACCTAATAATGATCATGAACCTTTAGTGCACTACCTATACAAATAATCACATTCACGATCGAAAAATCCAACAGCATTACCCTGAAGATCTTTTAACCATTTTACCGTTTTACCAATAAAAATGGCAAATTCATTTTCAAAATACTGGCAACATACGTTGAAGTTTTGTATTCCTTCATAACTGTAAAATTATTATTCGTATAAAGAAATAAATCAGCCAAATAATCTACAGAAAACCTGTGAAACGATGTTTCATCTTTTTTTTTTTGTTTTCGGGAACAAATTTTACAGCGTTTTATTATCACAAGACAGCATTTTTTTACTAAAATTGCAAACCCTTTTTGACGTATTGCATGACACTATATGCGCTATAGCACTGGTGCAGCGACGTATTTGCTTTTGATTTCGTATTTTCTTTGACAAGGGCGACGGGCGGTTGTCATGCTCCATCTGTACTTTATTTTGTAATCTAAGAGCGTTTTCACATTGTCCGGTCCGATATCGGATTTCGGAAGCCGATAGCCGATATCCGATATCGGACACAATTTGCCCTTTCACATTATCCGATATTATCGTCCCGATATCATGAGTGTTGCCAGAAACTGGAAAAGTAGATATATGGAGAATTAAAAAAAACAGTGGATGCATTTATGTTACAAAAAATAAACTTTATTTTAAATAAAATAAATAGTAATAAATAAACTATCTTTTTGAAACCGGTTTAATCTGCTGACTGCGGAGTTTGGATTTGTACCCTCTGCAGAGTCAGAATCTAGTTTCAATATTCAATTTCATTGTGAGGCTTGTTTTTTTTATATGCTGTTTTTCTTTTTTTAATAATAGAACATGTTGTGCGGTCGTAGTGAATTTTAGAACTTTTTTATATTAAATCATGTACGACTGTTATGTTCTTATACAAATAAAATAAAATAAAATTCAACTCAGTATTAAAGCGACGAAACTGGCAAATATAAATATTAAATTCAAATTACATTTACAAATGTAGGTGCTGTTATCTACCACAGAACAGTAAATTATCTACGTAGTACCACAGACTAATAATAATATTATAGCCATACGAGCCATGACAACCAAAATAGTAAACAAGCCAAACAAGCTCAAAAGTCGCCGCGCGTTCTTGACAAAATGTAAGGTAGCCGCATTCTAATTCTGAAATTTTAGAGAAAACTAAACAAAATTGCCGTATTGTAAATTTTCTTTTCAATAAAAAGGGTTTGATTTAAAAAAATTCAACTGATAGATCGTAGTTGTACATACAGTAAAAATAACTACAAAAAAGAAACCGACTTCAAATACAGCTGGAAAAGTAAAATATAAAAAAGATTTGATATTATTAATTACTTAATATTATTTAGATGTGCTATTTATTATACAGGTTTGATATCGGCGCTAAAACAAAGCACTAAATCTGTGACTCAATCCCCGTTTTCCAATTACAGCACTAGAGCGCATTATGCGGCATAATGCTTAACGTTGAGTGTTCCAACTACAGCAACGCTTCGCACAATCGAGCACTCTTAAAATTAATGCGCGTGAATTGATGCGTGCAATCGATTTATCATTAATTGTTGGAAAAAAATTTAAAGCTTTCGTTTCATTGTAGTTTTTTCGATATAATCAAAGTTAATTCAAATTGTGTTAAAAAAATAAATATAAGTATGGATGAAGGTAAAAACATTGAAAAAAATGTTAATGAAATAATCAAAATCCAAATTACTTAAAATAACCGTAAATAGTTTTCAACCAATTATTATGTATACCACTTTATTTACACATTAATGAGGTTGTTGCTAACTCTATGAATTTTTTTTTTTTCAACACTGAACTTAGCGCAACCTGCTGTTGCGTTTCACGTTCCAATTAAGCATCAGCATAATTCGGCATTGTGCGCCACTGAGTCGCATTATGCTCTGTAATTGGAAAACAGCCAATGACAACAATACAATAAACAGCTTACAGCACAACAGTAGTCCAAGTAGGAGGAGGAGCGAGGCAGAATGAGTAAATAAAGATAAAAGACACTAATATTTCGAAGATACGGTTGAATTTAAGAACGCAATATATTTTTGTTTACTTCAGTTCAGCCAATTGCCATATAATATAGGGCGGTATTAAAATAGCTCCCGTAAAAATAGTATTTTTAATGCCTTTAAATACTTAAATGAATGTTTTCTTAATAAAAAGTTTTAAAGTAAATGAAAGGATTTTTTTTTACATTTAGCGCCTAGAAATGACTGAAAATACACAAACTAGTGCTTTTTTTGCTGTTGGTATACTACCTTTTCGAAAATTGAGTTGGTAACACTGAACATTATCGTCCGATAGTTCACGGGAATATCGGTGTTGGCTCCGATATCCGATATCGGACCGGACAATGTGAAAGACAGGTACCTAAATCATACATTTTACTTAGCCTCCGATATCGGATATCGGCTATCGGCGCCCGATATCCGATATCGGACCGGACAATGTGAAAACGCTCTAAGCTTGACCTATACTCAGGGGAGATTTGGCGTCCTCCAGGCAATAGAGTAATATAATATATACGGGTACTCCAGGCTCCATCCAATCTCCATAATACTTGCTCTGTGGCGTCCTCTGCAAAAGTAGACGTTCTCATTACTTTTATTTTTATATAGGTAATCGGCATGTATTTCTGATAAAGTAGATGGGAAAATAAAGAGCACTCTGCACTGCTTATTTTTATTGTTGCACAATTGGCCCTTGATTTTAACAGGCGCGATGTTTCTTATTTAAAAGTTTGCAAGACCGACTTGCACCTATGCAGATCTAAGGTCTTACAAGTCTACAGTGTTTATGCCGCCAACCTATGAATATGAAGAGTAATTAAAAATAAAATAATAAGTTGTATTTCTTTTGTATATAATACTTCCAATATGGAAAACGTTCGAGCTTGTGTAATGTGCTTAGAAATGGATGTAACCCTTTCTAATTTGCGCTCTAATTCACTGGAACGATATTATAGAATATTGACGGGAACAGATGTAAGTTGCAAACAAAATTATTTTATTTTTATGTTATTTATAAATATCTCATCGTTAAAAAATACAAATTACAGATTATGATTCGTAAATCTAACGCAAGTGTATGTATATAAATAAACAACAATGTAAAATAAGTACTTTTTTTAATTACAGCCACTAACATCCCTGGAGCTTCCTATGTTCGCTTGCTATGTGTGCAAAGCAATGTTAGACAAGTTCTATTCATTTAGACAGAGGAGCCTGAGGGTTCAGGCTATATTGCAGGGGATCTTACAGAGCAATGGAAAGGTCTGAATTAATGTTCTATAACTACATAGTATAAAACAATGTCGACATCCCTTTGTATGCTCATATCTTTAAAACTATGTAACAGATTTTGATGCAGTTTAATAATAATACATAAAGTAGTTTGAGGAAGTGTGGTCAAGCCGCAGAAAGAATGCTTGTAATATAAAATATATTAAGGAAAGAAAAAAATTAAGAACTTTGTAAAAAGCTTAATTAAATTGGTTTTAATTTATTATGAATTTGAAGATAGTTAAAACACTTCCTTTATTAATTATAAATGCTTATTGGGTGTGATCAATGCTTACCTTCAAAAAATTAAAATCTTTTCTCTTTAATATCATTTGTAAAATTCTTATACTAGTCTTTATTCACATACATATCTTATTTCACTAGTTACCTATTGGTGTACCTTTGGCATATCATATTATTTATTCATTTTGTAAATTGTATCTTCAGCTATAAGGTACCTTATCATAAATAATTAAATTAATAATTATTTTAGATTTTAATCCAGTCTAGCTATAACTCTGCCACCTCTCTTTGCCATGCCACCGTTTCATCAAATTCCTTTCAGTGGCAAGAATGAGATAATATCATTGAAACTTTTATTTAATTATTTAATAATAATATAATAAAGACTAGCAAACCCGGCGAACTCCGTTTCGCCACCAGAGACTCCTTTTCTTTGCTATAAACCTCATGGAGCCCGAGACCTTTCCAATGAATGCAAAACCGTGGAAATTGGTTCATGCATTGGAAAACCCGACGACTTGTTTTTATATAGAAGATTACTCATTCTATCATTGAAGCAACACCACAGACTGAAGCTTATAAATAAATGCCCTATCATATAATTAGTTTGAGTATGTAATAAAACATATTAGGAATAATTATTCTATTGCTGTACCAATTTAAACTGAAATGTATCTTATATTATCCTTCCAGGTTTTAGAACAAGACATTAGGCGGTTGGACAAAAAATCCTACTGCCTAAATTCGAATTTAAGTATTCAGAATTTAGTGGAAATTAAAATTATAAATGAAGATGATGAAGAGACAATCAAGGAGGAGTCAGAAGAATTACTAGATTGTGATTTTTCCTTTCCAATGAACGCTGACAATGATTGGCTGAGTGATGACGAAACATTATCCATGCATAAGAGTGAGAAAATGAAAAGGAATTTGGAGGAAATAGAGGTGAACATGGAGGAAGTAATAAAAGAGGAAAATATTGTGGATGAGGTAAGTTATTACACAAGAATATATGTACTGACATACCAATTTTTCGTGATCTGCCGAATTTGGTTTGAACAGAATATTTACTTCGGCTGAACTGTCTCTAAATATATGTCTGTCTGACTATAAATATAAATAAATTGACTGAAATTGGCTGCTAAATGTTATTGGTTCTCTGAAGTACTCTCCTTTGCAACAAATTATAGGCGCATTAGAGCAAATCGGGAGCAATTTTTTGAGAAATTAATAATTTAAGGAAATTAACATTCTGCGCTAACTTCTTTCCGGTGTGTTTTGTTCGTTATATATTATTTAACCTGACGTGTCAAACACCTTACAGCGAGCGTGGTCGCGGGAAAAATAAGACGTTACTGTTAAATCACTTTGTTCGTTCAAAAGTCCAATTTCTAAAAGCATATACTCGCGCTAAAGCTAATTTTATGCTTTCAGAAACCGCCCAAACCCTTGAAAACAAGGAAACCCAGAAAGGCACCGCAACCAAAAGTAGTGTCTCAACACAAAGACATACTAAAAACGTTCACGAATCACACCAACGGGTTCATGGACAACATCAAACTGGAAACATATGTTACGGTGGTCAATTTGACGGTAAATAATATTTGAAATATTGTTTATTACTTATCATTTATTTTAAACTAGGTGTGCATTGCTCGCTCCTGTTGTACTTAGTGTGATGATATAATATAGCCTTCCTCAAACTTCCACAAACAAGCAAACTCTTCAGCTTTATAATATTAGTATATATAGATTCAGACATTTTAAAAGAAAAGAATAAATTTGATAACGAGGCCGGATTTATTTGAACCTGCTTTTTGCCCCAGTTTGGAAAGAAGTTTGCCACGGCTAAATAATGCTGTTTCTTCGATAAAGTGATTGAGATAAAGTCCATATTAATAATATGTTTTGGAACATGTGTTTTTATTATTTTGTCTCAAAGTTTTTAAAAAATTTCAGCAAGAGGAACAATTGGAAGAAATCCAAAAACGGCGAGAGACTCTCAATTATAAAAATTCTGCATTCAAATGTGAGCTCTGTTTTAAAGGCTTTATAGATACACAGACATGGCAACATCATATGCAGAAACATGATAAGGTACATATCTTAAACTAGCTGCGCTTCGCGGTTTCACCCGCGTGCCTCCGCTCCTGTTGGTCTTAGCGTAATGATATATAGCCTATAGCCTTCCTCGATAAATGGGCTATTAAACACCGAAATAATTTTTCAAATCGGACCAGTGGTTCCTGAGATGTGTTTGAAACAAAAATTCTAATATGGGTTAGAAAGATTGTTTGTAATCTTTATAATCTACTCATAAAAACTGTACTAATTTCATGATATTGGTTTAAATTAGTCTAAAATATTATTGGAATATTTGTTGTCATTGAAAACAGAATGATAACATGAATTATTGATTATTTTTTGAATTTGAAAAACCAATATTGCATCTGTACAGTCACGTGGTCTCCACTGTGTCCAATTTTTAAATAATTTTTTGACGTGACAACGTCTTATAATTCGATAGCGCCGGCTGCACGCACAAAAAAACATGACTCATGCGGCGTTACCTCGCTCTGAGGCGTTCCATGTAAGGCTTGAAGTGCAAGCGAGAGCGCGGAACGACCGACAGAGAAGCACAATCGGACGTTGTCACGTTCAATTACTAACGTCCGTAAACCGACTTTACAGACAACCAATTTTTTTTTCTGTTTTGTGTGTTATATTAAGTACTAAGATATATGTTTTTACATGGTGGCAAATAAAACGCTTTCTATTTCTATTTCTATTTCAACACACTTATACAATTACGTATGTAACGTATGGCTAAATAAAGAAAATAAAACGAAGTGTTACATTAATATATAAAAAAAGCAACTTTCCAGACATCAGGCAGCCTGGAATGTAACATATGCAAGATTCGTTTTAAATTGACAAGTGTTCTCAATAAACATCTTTCCATACATGCGAAGAGGTTTATGTGCAAATACTGCCCATATGTATCTAAACACGTGTGAGTAGAATAATCTATATTTATAACTAAACCTCCGATTTTGAAACATTCTTCATTGGTGGTTCTGTTGGTCTTATCATGATGATATATTATAGCCCTCCTTAATAAATGGGCTATCTAACACCGAAAGAATTTTTCAAATCGAACAAGTAGTTCCTGAGATTAGCAAAAAAATTTTTTAATCGTGTTCGGAAATATTAAAAATGTACATAAATAAGATGTTAAGCTTTATTTCATCATAAATGACTCTTATTGTATTAAAATCGAGATAAGATTAACTCTTATCTCTATTATTAAAATGTCTACTTCAAAAACTATTTTTGTATGTGAGTTTTAATATTATTTTAATTAAATGGAGTTCTAATATCTACTATAAAAATGTGTATATATGTGCTATTCCCACATATATTGTGTTTATAGGACTCAAGCCAAGCAACACCTTTGCTGGCACCAAGGCGTTATGTACAAGTGTCCATACTGTGAGGAGATGTCGTCGTGAGTATGTTTTGATATTTTGTAGATAGATGTTATTTTACTAGTAGATGCACCTGACTTCGTTTGCTTTATGTGGTACTGTGATATTATAATTTATATTTTGTAAAAAGTACACTATTAAAAAGTAAGCTCTGCCAATATAAGTTTCGTCGAAATAATAAATGTCCGAAGCAAAACTCTGCTTACGCGTGTATCAGGCAGGGTTTTCTAGTGAGTAGTAAATTAGACTTTGAACATTACTGCAACGAAATAAGGTGCTAATTCTAATGAATCTGTATAAAACACAGCTCTTACATTTTATGGCGACGTAAAAATAACCGATTTTCAGTCATTATTTATCGTATGTCAATGAATATTTTAGCCGAAAATGTAAATTTTTAACTACCTATATATTTTTATCTATTCACATATCCGCCACCAAGTTACCTAGAAGAGATTGCTTAGCGATAAGACCGTGCCTATCACTTATCACTTAGAGTTGTAGCTTTTGTCCAATTCTCAGACCTACCCGTTATGCATACAAAATTTTATTGGTCAAACCGTTAAAAACCCATAAAAAACAGCGGTGGTTGAAGTTAAACTCGCGACTCGAGAATTCAATAAATAAATAAATATTTCAGGACAATTTTCACACACGGCACGATCTGATCCCATACTAAGCATGCGCTTGTGTTATGGAAACCAGATGGCTGATAAACAATACATATATAAATTTAAAAAAAATACTTAAATAGATAATTAACACCCAGACACAGCAAACGAGCATTCCCTCACTCTCCGTTCCTCCAACCTTTTAATCTTAAGTATTCCTTCTCACCGTTCCAACTTCTTCCATTCCTCCTACACTGTCACCGTTATTAACCTATGGAATTCTTTACCCGAAGAAATAAAACGAGCTCAATCGATTTTTATTTTCAAAAAGAAAGTTAAAAACCATTATTTATCTCTGTCACAGGCTAGGTGTTAACTCTGTCGATTTATTTATAACATATGCTTAAAAAATATGTATGTATGTAATATTATATATATGTATGTATGTATGCTCGTATATATTTAAGTATGTATTCTTATATATTATCTAATATGTATATAGTTATATATTTTTCTTTTTTATTATTTGTGTATGTATGTATATTATAATGTAAGCTGCATATAATATGTAGGTATAGTATATACATATTAAACTTATTATTCTGGCACTTTTATTTATTTTGCACCACCATGTTATTGACTCATTTATTTTCCTCGTCTTTTCTGGGTTGCCTGGTAGAGATCGCTGCCAGCGATAAGGCCGCCTACTGTACATTGTTATATTATATTTTTAAGTTCATAAAATGTATTCTTTATAGTGTACAATAAAGTATTTTTCATTCATTCATTCATTCATTCATTCATTCAAACGTCTATGTTCGTCACACAAATATTTGAACCGGGTGGGAATCGAACCCACGACCTCTGGTTTGGAAAGCAGGGTCACTACCAACCGAGCCAACCGGTCAGTCAAAGTTATTGTTCTTAAAGTGTATTAGTTTTAAGCTAGAATGTTGTATTTGTGATTAAATGTACAGTACTCCAAAAGTAATAATGCGCATAGAAATCTTCGTCACTGTTCGGCAACTGTCATATTCCCGGAGCGTCCGAAGATATGTATTTAGAGTGGTTAAATGCATTTTCTTCATGCATAATTTAGTCAAATTATGTGTTTTGTACTAAAAGAGATTAATATTTATTTGTAAGTAACGATTTTGTTTCGATAAGTCCTTGTAAGTAAATAGCGAGGACAACCCCACGAATGCGAATATATCTTTGTTGGATTGATTTACTTGGAAATTGTAAAGTACTTTTAAAGTGTCTTACTGAAGCTGGTGTAATGATGGAAGAAAAGAAGGTTAAAATAACACAAAATGTATATTGTATAAAATATGGTTTTCAAACACAGGTTAATCACTAAAATCTCAGTTCAAAAGTATTTACAGTACTGATCATTTTTCAATATTATGACAATTACAAAAAAATAAAGACGTGTGGCACTCGGGGACTGCCGCGGTAAAGCTATTGCATAGCATGCCTTCAAGCCACACCTCCGAGCCCGTCGGAGTGGGGAGCGTGAGGTTTTTTCGTTACGGAATTTCTCGATTCGGGCCCCGCGCTCAAGGCCCGCGATAGAAGCTATGCAATAGCTTAAAATAAAAACAATCAAAATCAGGGATTATCTTTATTTCTGACATTTTAGATACATCGGAACTTTCATTATGCTCTTCTTCATTTTCATTTTTCACTTTCCCTACTGCCATCACCTGTGTAAATCATTTCATCGATTAATTCAATTCACCATTAAAAACAAAACCAAGAAGGGTATGTAATAGCAGCTCTATATAATTCCACACAGAGAGAACATGTGTAGTCACCACCAATATACATATAAAGACGACTGACGGATTTTCGAGTTTTTTGACTGACAGGCTACCGTCACCTACCGCCCGATTTGTTTTTGATTATGTTTGACCGTGAATTGACTTCTAATTCTTTTGAACAAGGTGTAAAATGCAAGTGCATTGTTTAGGGCTCTTACGATTCAATGATTCGAGTGTTTTCGGAAATACGACAATTAGCGAAGATTTGCATGCGCATTATTAATTTTGGAGTACTGTATTTTCTTTCGTTTTATTACCCGCATACAGAAAATGGACGTCGTACCTATCGCACGTGCGCATCAAGCACCCGTCGGACTACATTTGCGGCTTCTGCGGCTATTCGTTTGTTTCGCAGATCGGACTCAACATGCACAGGTCCATGATGCACAAAGGTTTGAAGGTGGGTTGTGACGTCATCATTGCTACGATAACCATAGATAACGTTAACATATGTACGTTATAACACGTAAAAAAGTGTAGCTAGGTTGCCAACACAACATTTTGATCTTTAAAAACGGCACACTAACGCACACATGATATGACACGTCACAGAGGAATGGAACGATTTATCTAGCGTCTGCGAAAAAGACACAATTGAAGTAAAATGTGCCTAATTAGCCATATTTCGACATGTCATTGACATACTAAAGTAAAATGTGGCTAATTAGCCATATTTCGACATGTCATTGACACACTGAAGTAAAATGTGGCTAATTAGCCATATTTCGACATGTCATTGACACACTAAAGTAAAATGTGGCTAATTAGCCATATTTCGACATGTCATTTCCGGAGTGCTAATAACCAAAAGTTAACAACATTTTTACTTAAAGTATCATTGGTTTTTATTACAAATGACCCGAAACACTGACACAAAGTTTCGGGTCATTTGTAAAAGGATGGCGGTTCTACAGGGATCTTAGTACGCAATGACAAAAAGAAAAATGATGGTCAGAACGCTGATACCGGATACCTTAAGATACTGTAATATTTTATATTAGAGAATCTTAACATATTGTTCATCACGATCATAGATAACGTTCAGATATAGAATTTATAAGTAAAAAACATTTGCGGCTTTTGCGGCTATTCGTTCGTGTCGAAGCTCGGCCTCACCATGCACAAGACTATGATACACAAGGGGTTCAAGGTGAGGTGTGACGTCATCATTATATGTACAATACAAAACACAAATACCAATGACGTCATCGTTATCACCTTAGACGTTATTTCAGTCTAAAACACACTTTTTAATAGCCATCCATAATTTTTCTACAAATCAGTTTTTTATTATCTATTCATATAATAAAATCGTTGGAAAGTCAAATCTGTACATTAAATATTTTTTAAAATAATACTTGGGGAGTTTTCTACAATCAATACCGAAGCCAAAAATATACTTTTTAGAGTTTTTGTCTGTTTGTCTGTATGTATGTCCGGGCTTATCTCAAAAACTACTGCTTGGATTTACTTCAAATTTAGTATTAAGATACCTTGAGACCTGAAGAAGGACAAAGGATACGTTTTATCCCGGAAATCCCATGGGAACGGGAACTATGTGGGTTTTACTTTGACTATGCGAAGCAGCTGGCGGAAAGCTATTTGTATATTTAAATCTTAAGTAGCATTAATAAATATCATAACAGATGCCGGCCAGTAATGTGGATGACAAAGAAGCGCCATTTTGTGAGGCGTGTGACGTCAAATTCTTTTCCGTGGAAGCGTTCAAGCGACACATGGTCACAGCGAAACGGCACACCCAGGAATCTGAGAATAAGTGAGATTATTTATGTCTATATTATTTATTTATTCATCTTTTTAATCCGTTTTTATCGATATGGCTCTAATACAAATGTTATCCCCAAAAAAAATATCATTTATTTGTGCAATTTTGTTATTGAAGTGAAACTTTAATTTTGTTGAGCGTAAAATTTCATGGCAATACCGTCACGTCATGGAGTAAGGCCATTTATTTGAATCTTGCTTGAAAGAAGTTTCACTTCTGACACGTGTGCTCGGCGCACACGCCCCTTTTTTATTACTTATATTTACAAAATATCAGAAAACAAAGAAAATATCGAAATCTTACATTCACTGGCAAAAAATACGAATACATTTTCAAGCACACCAATTTGCGAATGTAAATGTTTTTTTACAAATAATTATTTATTTTTATGAAAAAAAAATTATCTTCCAACATTTTCCAGGAACGGCTGTCGCCATTGCGGTGAGTCGTTCAAAACGGAGGAAGAGAAGCGTGCACACGTGCGCTGCGCTCACTCGCGCAAGTACAACAACAAGAGCGACACTCGCACTTGGCCGATTAATTGTCCGCATGTATGTTAAACTAGCTTAAAAATTGGTTGTTTGTAAAGTAGGTTTACGATCGAGATGTTTACGTGATAACGTCTTATTGGTGGCAGCGCTCGAGATGAGACGGGAGATCGGTCCGTCTCTCTCTCGTTATACCTGGGATCGCGCTCGTGAGGTTTTGGTGTGACACAAGTTTCTGAACATGTCACCCGACTAAAACGATTTTAAAGACGTTATCACGTCAATAGAAACTAATTCAAAGAAAAAGCCTCATAGTTTCCGTTCCCGTGAGATTTCCGGTATAAAACCTATCCTATGTGTTAATCCAAGTTACCCTCTATATGTGTGCTTAATTTCATTGTAATCGCTTCAGTAGTATTTGCGTGAAAGAGTAACAAACACACACATTCACATCCTCACAAACTTTCGCATTTCAACTCAACTTGTTTCACCGAAAACTGTTCATCCATTTCAGTGCTCAGAAGAGATAGCTAACGCGGGTGCGTACTGGGGCCACTTCAGGAAATACCATCCAGATAAAGATTATCCCGTAGAGAGGAATAATATTTGTGACGAGTGTGGAAAGGGCTTTAGGGTAAGTGTTATTATTATTTTAAATTTTTGAAGTGAAAAAGACTTTAGCGGCGTTGGGTATAAAATCTTAAACTCGCGTCAGGACACGTGGCCTGATCGAAAAAGCGTAAGACGGACTTTTTTTTTTAGCCCTTATATTCCATGCGTAAGACGGATACCATTCCAAAATATCAAACATGCTGAAAGTTAATAATCAAGTTTTCACTTCTGCCGGCACTCCCGGAGTGCAACCCGTCTTTTTTTTTAAACGGTTAAATTATTATTAACTCACTTTTATTCTACAATGAAATGAAACGTAAGAATAAATAATATAAAGAATAAATCGCGGTTAAAATCGGTAACTTATAAATGTAAAATCAATTAATATAAAAAAAATAATTATGCAATTTTACTAAATTAATACATTAGTTAGTTTTTTCAATTTCCTTGTAAGTATGTAAGTTATGGGTAAGTAAGTTATGGGTGTCATGGCCATATAACACCTATTGGCCAAAGCCAACCTCACCTGCTCGTGGTGCACCCTGCTGGTCTACAAACGAGGCTCTGGCGATTAGTTTAGAGTGGTAGAACTACAGCTGCATACAGTCTCTGTATGTAGCACGAACGGGCTGTAGTTCGTCCGGGGCAGGACCACTACCTCACAGGAAACCGGCGCGAAGCATAAATTTGCGTTTCGCATTGGGTAAGTGAGGCACCCGGAAGCCCATCCCCCCCCCCTCCCTTTAAGTATCATGGCAGCGGTTTTAAACAGAAATTTACCCCAGGAGGGTACCAGCTCCATCGATGCTGGAGAATCCCTCCCTGAGCAATCTTGTTCAGGCCGCCCTACGTATTCTGGTGAGGGCAAAATACCGCTCGTTACTTCCCTACCAGGCAAAAAGAGCAGAAAGACCAGCGCACCCCTTTCCACGCTCCGCGTTAACTTCTGCAATATCAGGGGTATTCACTCTAATATAAACGCCGTGCATTACCACCTCGAAACGGCGAAGCCGGCCTTACTGTTTCTAACCGAAACTCAGATATCTTCACCGTCTGATGCATCATACCTTAGTTACCCTGGCTTCAGCCTGGAGCACAATTTTTTACCCCGCGCTGGTGTATGCGCATATATCCAGGAAGATATCTGCTTTCGTCGCCTTGGTCATCTTGAAGGTTACCTTTCCATCCTTTGGCTACGTGTAGAATGCGACGACCACCCGCGCATCTATGCGTGCCTTTATAGGTCCCATAGCGGAAATTACGAATCGGACCGACTCTTTGAGCACATTCAGTCGTCGGTTGACACCGTGTTTAATCAGACTCCTGCTGCAGAAATCGTTGTCCTTGGTGACTTCAATGCTCATCATGCTGAATTTCTCAAGTCACGAACAACCGACTACGCGGGTAGATCTGTACACGACTTCGCTCTTGCCTATAACCTCACGCAATTGGTATCATCGCCCACGCGAATTCCAGACATTGAGGATCATACGCCTTCTTTGTTGGACCTTCTGCTGACTTCCCACCCGGAAAATACCGGCTACCAGGTAAATGTCGATGCTCCTATGGGCTCTTCCGACCACTGCCTAGTCCGGAGTTCAGTGCCAATCTTGCGCTTACCTCGGCCTCCACGTGCAGGCCACCGTCGCGTTTGGCACTATAAGTCGGCAGATTGGGATGGGATGCGTACTTTCTTCTCATCGTATCCCTGGAGCCGAGTTTGTTTCTCCGCGAATGATCCTAGTGCGTGTGCTGACTCTGTCGCCGACGTGGTGCTTCAGGGAATGGAGCTCTTTGTTCCGAACTCTGTTGTTCCCGTGGGTGGCAAGTCCCAGCCTTGGTTTGGTCGCTCTTGCAAATCGGCATCGCGCCGTAAACAAGATTGCTTCCAGGCCTGGGCCAATGCACTCGCGTCTAGTGATCCAAACGCCCGTACACTGAAAAGAGAATTGAACTCTGTCATTGGCCCACACGGCAAAAGAGAAAGCCGACCTTCTTGGCTCTCTTTTTGCTGCTAATTCAACGTTGGACGACACAGGGTTCTTGCCACCTACCATCCCACGATGTGAAGCATCCATGCCTGACATTCTTTTTAGTCAGAGAGCAGTGCGTAAAGCACTCCTTTCCCTGGACGTCCATAAGTCAAGTGGCCCTGACGGTATTCCTCCCATTGTGCTAAGATGTGCGCACCTGAGTTGGCTCCGGTTCTGACGCGACTTTTCCGGTACTCCTACTCTACAACTCATGGAAGACGGCTTTAGTGCATCCGATCCCGAAAAAGGGCGATCGCTCGGACCCGTCCAATTATCGACTCATAGCTATCACTTCTTTGCTCTCCAAGATAATGGAAACCATTATCAATCGCCAGTTGCTGAAATATCTGGAGGAGCACCAGCTGATCTGTGACCGTCAGTATGGATTCCGTCACGGACGATCGGCTGGTGATCTTCTAGTATATTTAACACATCGTTGGGCGGAGGCGATAGAGAGCAAGGGTGAAGCATTGGTGGTCAGTTTGGACATAGCGAAAGCCTTTGATCGGGTCTGGCACAAAGCGCTTCTTTCGAAGCTTTTTCCTATGGGCTTCCCGAGAAATTTTGCCGATGGGTCGCCAGTTTTCTCACTGAGCGTAGTGTTACATCCCAAGACTGTATGCATTAATGCATACAGCCATCCCTCTAACTATCCCGTCAGCACATTCCTTTTCCGCCATGATCCCTACGCGTCGCTTATCCATTCCATTCCACCTCAGTCTACTTCCAACATCCTAAGAGTACGGTTGCCGGCGAATCTATATAAGTGTATTAATTTCTCTAAAAGCAATTATTGTGTTTAAACTAAGTTTTAATAATAAAATCTTTTTTTAAAAAGAGGTTTATTTCACCTCCCGTAACATTTTTGGTGGCAGCGGTGGGATACGGAAATTCCAGTGCCAGGCAACCTTTAGGCTCATTCCGTATTCCGCGTTTTGTTCAGTCCGGAAACTATTAAGTGTAAAGGGTGAATAAAGTGTGAAAATCCAAGGTGCATAAGTGCTAAACCGGAAGGTTTCAAGTGCGTAAAGTGATATATTAAATAACCATCGACGTGATTTTCTCCCTGCGTCGGAGTGCTACAGGCACTCAGTATACCTGCGCGTGTCCTGAAATTGGACACCTGCCCGTTCCTGCCCGTTCCTGTCCGTGGAGCAGCGTCGCGCCCTGAGAGCGTCCCGAAATACGAAGTCAAAACACAAGACAAACGTAGACAATGTACCGGATGTTTATCGTCGCATTGCTCATCGTCGCCGTTCATGCAACATTGTAAGTCGTTATCAGTGTCTGTATTATCAACATAGCTTAAGAGCCCGTGTATAATTTATGATTGTTCTATATGCCGTTATTTTGTACAGTTTTATTTAAATTAAAATTGTTTCCCCTCATTTTTTAAATATAAAATATTAAACTTAAAATATTATGTCAAAATCGCGCGCTGACGATAGTAAATTGTTCATTCCCGTTCCGGAAGAAATTCCTAGCGATAGTGAATCTGTAAAATCTCCCGTGGGCTCACCACGAATTACCAGACAAGCCGCAGCCGCATTAGCTATGGCTGAACTAGATATTAATATTCTTTTTAAATTCATTAAGCCCTATGATGGGAATAGGGAAACTTTAAATTCATTTATCGTGAACTGCAATAACGCATATGAATATGCATCTGATAAGCAGAAACCTATTTTATTCAAATATATTTTAAGTCAACTAAGCGGTAGAGCGGAAGTAGCTTGTTCCATTAAAGAATTCGGGACATGGGAACAATTAAAAGAATTCTTAAAAACGCAGTTCAGTCAACGTAAACATTATTCTCATCTTTTAACTGAGCTGCAAGAAAGCAGGCAGGGTTCACAGGAAACCGTTAGTCAGTATGCATTGCGGGTCGAGACTAATCTTTCTCAACTCCTTACCGAGATATCATTATCCACTACGAAGGCTAAAGAACTTCCGGGTCGAACAGCAGCGATGGAGGATTTAGCCCTCCATCACTTCTTAATGGGGTTACACCCCAGAATTTCCAACATCGTTAGATGTAGATCACCCAAAAATCTTAACGAGGCAGTGAACCTCGCAATCTCGGAAGAACGTATTCAGCAGACGCTTTATAAACGCCCTCAAGGTGATCAAAAACCTAATAATCATAATAACGACAATAAGTCAAGGTCGGTCAGACCTCAAAATGGTCCTCCTCCTAATCCATTCCGCGGAACTAGATTTAACAGTCCGCCACAGAATTCTCATCCTATATGTCGTTATTGTAAAATCCCTGGTCATGATATCTCGCAATGCAAAAGACGCGAATTCAATAATAATCGATTCAGAGCACAGCACCAACCTTCACCCAGAGTAACATATGTAGCACAATCCGATCCTGTAGGCCAGGACGAAATTGACGCATCCAATGGTTATGATGACTCATCACCAGATCCTTTAAACGAATAAGGGTCTCGCCTCAGTGTCGCACGAGACAAGTATCCAAAGTCGACACAAATCCTATTTCAAAATCCAAGGTCATGCGACAGGGTAACCAGCCCCAAACTGACGGCCTTATCAAATTCGGCTTGACAGCCAACCCTTCGAAATCCAAGGTCATGCAACAGGGTAACCAGCCCCAAACTGACGGCCTTATCAAATTCGGCTTGACAGCCAACCCTTCGAAATCCAAGGTCATGCAACAGGGTAACCAGCCCCAAACTGACGGCCTTATCAAATCCGGCTTGACAGCCAATCCTTCGAAATCCAAGGTCAATCAACAGGGTAGCCAGCCCCAAACCGACGACCTTACTACATCAGGGTTGACAAGCCACCTTTCAAATTCCAAGGTTAACCGGAAGAATAACCAATCTCAACTCCTAAATCCACAAGTCCCAACGTTATCGACACCTATAGTAACCAAAGGTGTCGATCGCGAAGTTTATGAAATCAATTTAGATACATCCAAAAGGTTATTACCGCATGTTTTATTAGAGTCTCCAGTTTCCGATATTCCATTGTCCTTATTAGTAGATTCCGGTTCCGCTATCTGTCTTATCAAGCAGTCTAGTATTACTAAATATCCTAATTTAACTAAGGAACCGATTAAACTCAAGGGCATTGACCCTGGCGATGAACCAACGTTGACGGAAGGTCACTTCTTACTCGGTCTTAAACTAGCTCATAACAAATCTGTAAAATTTAAATTCCATGTTATAAAGCAAATAAATCTACCGTATGACGGAATAATAGGTACAGATTTCTTAACAGCTTTTGGCTGTAAAATTGACTATATTCATGACACCTTAAGAATAGGTAATTTAGACATCAAATTGCATTTTGTTGATCCTTATTTTATTATTCCTGCTCGGACCGAAACCGTGATAGAATGTTCAGTCCGCAATGCCAATCTTAATGAAGGTGTGATTGTAGACCAGCACCTTTCTGAAAATCTACTAATTTCCAATTGCATAGTCAAAGTTAAAGAAAATAATCGCGTTAACCTGACGGTTGCTAACATTTCAGAATCTCCTATAACGTTGAAGTCTAATTTAAATCTCGATATAGCTCCTTTAAATCTAACTGCATTTCAGATAAATAATAACTATCATAATGTATCTAAACGAATTCCGGAAATAATTAAATCCTTGAAATTAGATCATTTAAATGACGAAGAATATAATTCTCTCACAGAACTTTGTTCTCAGTATGCAGATATTTTCCATCTTCCAGATGATAAGCTAACTAATACTACAGCTATAGAACATAAGATTCAAACTAGTACTGACGTTCCAATTCATACTAAATCGTATCGTTTTCCTGAGTGTCATAAAAAGGAAGTAGAAACGCAAATACAGAAAATGTTAACTCAAAATATTATTGAACCGTCTTGTTCTCCATGGAGTTCACCCATATGGGTGGTGCCTAAAAAGGCAAATTCTCAAGGTCAGCCACAATGGAGAGTTGTAATTGATTATCGAAAGCTAAACGATATAACAATCGGTGAAACTTATCCAATCCCACAAATCAATGAAATTCTTGATCAATTAGGTAAAAGTAAATATTTTTCTACCCTTGATTTGTGCTCTGGTTTCCATCAAATTCTTATGTCTCCTTCAGATGCTCAGAAAACAGCATTTTCCGTCCCTCAAGGACATTTCCAATTTAATCGAATGCCTTTCGGGCTGAAAAACGCCCCAGCCACTTTCCAAAGGCTAATGAATAACTGCCTCTCTGGACTGCAGGGCAGCCGTTGTTTCGTCTATCTCGACGATATCGTCACTTACTCCTATGACTTAGCAACGCATATCAATAACCTCCGAACTGTATTCGACAGGCTCAGGTCCTTTAATTTAAAACTCCAGCCCGATAAGTGTCAATTCTTACGAAAAGAAGTCACATACCTAGGACATGTGATTGGGGAAGATGGTGTTAAACCTAATCCAGATAAAACCAAATCCGTGACAGAATTTCCCACACCGAAAAATCCGAAGGACATCAAATCATTTCTAGGCTTAGTATCTTATTATCGTCGTTTCATCCCTCATTTCGCAAAATTAGCGAAACCTCTCACTAGCCTTCTCAAGAAGGACGTTCCTTTCAAATGGGAAAACGAACAAATCCTAGCTTTCGAATCCTTGAAAGATAAACTCGTGAATGCCCCTATTTTAGCTTATCCAGATTTTTCACGGCCATTCCTATTAACGTGTGACGCTTCAAATTTCGCTATTTCCGCTATCTTATCTCAAGGCCCAATTGGACAAGACCGCCCAATTGCCTTCGCTTCACGCAGCTTAAACAAAGCTGAGTGCAATTATAGCGTCACCGAAAAAGAATGTTTGGCCATTGTATTCGGGACCAAGACCTTCAGACCATATATCTATGGTCATCGATTTACAATTATTACCGACCATAAGCCACTACAATGGCTTTTTAATTGTAAAGATCCGGGTTCCCGTCTAGTTCGTTGGCGACTCAAACTTGAGGAGTTTGAGTATGAAATCCAGTATAAGAAAGGCAAATTCAATGTAAACGCTGACGCCCTATCTAGATATCCCGTGAACCCTGTACAGCCAGAAAATCCATTAGTTGCCAATCCGAATGCGGAAGCACCCCCGGCATTAGATCAAGATCTAATGGACTTGCTCATAAGTCCACCCTCTTTTAATCCTGACGAAATCCACCTACCTTCATTACCTCCTCATGATGAAAATAATGTCTCACCGGAGCTCGTACCCAATCCTGTTGATACACCCGCACCGTCTCTCCAACCTGAAACGCAAAACTTACCTGGACAACCCTCTGATGAGCGCGTTGTCACGAATCCAACTCCAGCCTCTCCCCTGGAATTAAACTTACCTGATGATGATTATCCCGCTTTCTTAAAGATAATGTCTAAAAACGATAGAGTATTTAATACCAAAATTTTGGAATACAATGAAGATATTAATAAAACAAAATGTAAAATTATAATTCTTCCAACCTCTATAGATCTCGATGAATCTAATCCATTTATTCAAGGTGTCCTCGATAGTTTACCTGATAGTACAGAAATCATTAATAAGGAAAGAACCTTAAATTCATTCATTTCATTTGACCATAATAATGTCACTTATTATTTATTATTCTTTAAGGTTCACCATTTTGACAAATCTTCGTATGTAGATATATACAACAGTCTTAAATCCCTACGGGACGAATTAGTTATAAATCTTGATACTAACGTCACTCCAGATATAGCTATTACAGAATTTAGAAATCCATTTGACACTCATCAATTCGTTAAAATCTATAATATGTTAATGTTCCTATTTCATAATTCAGGCATAACTATACATGTGTACCGAGATAAGATCATATACCCTACTCTTTCCGAAATTCCCAAAATTCTTAGAGAAAATCATAACATCCCAATCGCGGGACACCTCGGTATCACTAGAATGTTAAAACGTATCCAAGAAATGTTCTTTTGGAAGAACATGCGTAGTGATATGGAATCCTATGTTAAGAAATGTCCACAATGTCAGATAAATAAAGCCTTAAGACAGATAAATCGTGCTCCAATGCAAATTACTAGTACTTCGACGGAACCATGTCAAAGAATTTCGTTAGATATCGTCGGACCTTTGCCTGAATCAGGACCGGCGAAGCTCAAATATATCCTTACTATCCAAGATGACCTCACTAAATTCTCATCAGCATATCCTATACGTAGTACCACGGCTGAAGAAACCAGCGAGTGCTTACTTCATTATATTTCCATATTTGGTATACCTAAAACAATTCTAACCGATCAAGGAACAAATTTCACCTCAGAATTATTCAAGGAAACTTGTAAGTTCTTAAAAATTAAAAACCTATGGTCCTCACCATATCATCCGCAAACACAAGGTGCTCTGGAGCGAAGCCACTCCACTCTCAAGGAATATTTACGATCTTTTGTTGACCCTGAACAATCTAATTGGCCTAGATATGTATATACCGCAATGCTTACTTACAACACGTCCGTACATTCAACAACTAATTATACTCCATACGAGTTAATGTTCGGACATAAGCCTGTGATCCCTAGTTCTATTTATGAAGAAGTTTCAGGAGCTACCTATCCAGAATATGTGCGTATGCTACAAAGTCGCCTTAAACATTCCCGAGATAAAGCATTAGGCTTAATTAGGAAATCAAAACAACAATCTAAAGTCTATTACGATACTCGCACTCGGTCAGCTAACTATAAAAGTGGGAACTATGTATATCTTAAAAATCACTTAAGATCCAGGAAAGCCCTTTCTCCAGTGTGGAAGGGCCCATACAAAATAATCCGTGTAAATGGAAATAGCACTCTCACGCTATTAATCAACCGGCGTCACGTTACCCACCATTTTGATGAAGTGAAGCCTGCCGATGTTGACGTAAACCTGTAAAGGAAAATAATGATTAGTGTTAGAAATAAGTGTAGTTATAAATAAAATTCAATAACTTACCTTAGTTAAGTTTTCTTATTATCTTAGTAATATAATACTTATATAGTACTTACCTTTAGTTAGTCGTACTTACCTTCCATCTTATTACTTACAGTTCAACTCCAGATCGGTATCAACAAGAATTTGTTCATCCAATCACCCGTAGCGCAGGACTCTATTTTGACCCGATTGGGAAATTAAATATTAACGTAGGCTATTTAGATGTAGTAACCCCTTTAGATATATCTTATATAAATCCGCATATAGAAAATATTAACTTATTTTTAAGCACACTACGTTTCATATGTTACAAGATCCAGGCTCATTATCCTAATAACACCGAATGTAGTTACATACTAGAACCTCTCAAAACCCGATATAATGACATAGTATCAGAGTATTCTTCTTTTTCTCATGTGATCAGCAATAAGTTCAAACGAGGGGCTTGGTTTGCTGGTATTGGCACACTCTCCAAAACAATATTTGGCACTTTAGACGAAAATGATGCATTAAAATATGATAACGCCATACAAGCTGTACAGAATAACGAGAAAAAACTGAGCTCATTACTTAAAGAAAATATTTTAATCACATCTTCGACCTTTTCTAAATTTAATTCAACATTATACGATATAAAAAGTAATGAGGCCAGTCTCGCGGAAGCTATCGACAAACTCTCTTCTCAATTTCAAAATTTCTCAAATCTCTCAATTAACTTAAATATTAAATCAAAAATTGATAACATATTGGCTCGTCTCGAAGCAGCAATGCTGACGATATCATTCCGATTAGAAGATATAACAAATGCTATTCTATTCAGTACACAAAACATTTTACACCCGGCTATATTAACTCCCACGCAACTGTACCAAGAGCTTGTCGATAACTATAGACACATACCCGTAGATCGTAAGTTACCTTTAAGCATAGAATTAAATAATATACACTTGTTATTAAACATCTCTAAAGTCATTTGCTATAGTTCTAACAATAAGATCATTTTTGTATTACGAATTCCGTTAGTCGCCATACAAGATTATAGATTATTCCACTGTTTAGCCTTACCTACTCCGCATAATGGAGATAAACCGAATTCTTTTAGTTATGTAATTCCTAATATTAAGTACATCGCAATAACCACTGACAATTCATTATACTGTACATTAGATTCTATCAAATATTGTACTGTTATAAACCCAAATGAGCTCATATGTGACGTCACGAATGTATACTCAGCAACTTCAAATCCTCGGTGTGAAAGTGAACTATTAACAAATGTTGTAAGCGCCCTACCAGTCCAGTGTCACACAGATTTTATATTCGGAAATATAACAATTTGGGAACCTATTTCTAATTATAACTGGATTTACGTGCAATCCCCAAAAGATAAATTGTTTGTAGAGTGCCGCAATAGAAATAATGTAATAATAACCATTTCAGGAACGGGTATCCTGAATATCCCAAATGACTGTGTAGCCCATAATAAAAATATTCGGCTTATACCTAAGTTCAAAGACATGTTTTTAAATGTAACGTTTGCTAATTCCGACTTCAATATAATTAATGACTCATGCTGTAATAATATAAGTAAATTTAAAACGGAAAGGAATAATGAGCCTCCTATGCACTTAAAGGATATAAATTTGGACATCTTCACAGTAAAATCAAAACGTAAATTTGAAACAATTTCGGACGACATAGACGAAATCATTAACCAACATCAAATAATTAAATATGAGACCCATTATTCTATAATTTTAGTTCTAGTAATAAGTATAATAATTGTATTTCTATTTTATAAATTAGCTTTATACTTCAAAACCGGTAACTGTCCTCGTCTCCTTCACAAACCGCCCGAACCTGAAAATATTCCAACACCAAATATCCAAGACACCCCTCCGAGAAAATCCGTTTCATTAGAGAGTTCAACCCCTTTATCTAAATCCGGACCTAGCACCAGAATTAATTATTAATTTCATATCTTTCCTTTAGCTCCGCTCCAAATCCAAACTACGTAGCTTAACCCCGTAGTTTGGACTACCCCCGGGAGGTGTTACATCCCAAGACTGTATGCATTAATGCATACAGCCATCCCTCTAACTATCCCGTCAGCACATTCCTTTTCCGCCATGATCCCTACGCGTCGCTTATCCATTCCATTCCACCTCAGTCTACTTCCAACATCCTAAGAGTACGGTTGCCGGCGAATCTATATAAGTGTATTAATTTCTCTAAAAGCAATTATTGTGTTTAAACTAAGTTTTAATAATAAAATCTTTTTTTAAAAAGAGGTTTATTTCACCTCCCGTAACAGTAGTATGAAAGTCGTGGTCGACGATTCATGCTCCGAACCTAAGCTCGTGAATGCTGGTGTACCTCAAGGCTGCGTTCTATCTCCCACACTGTTTCTTCTGCATATCAATGATTTGCTGCGCGTTAGCAGCATTCTTTGCTATGCAGATGACAGTACGTGTGATGCAGTTTATGCCGGCCGAAGCAATATTTCTCGGGATCGCGTCATTGAGTGCCGGAACGACCTTGTGTCCGAAATCGAAACTTCCTTAGATGAAGTCTCGAATTGGGTAGAATTAACCTGGTCCAATTTAACCCCAATAAGACACAAGTCTGCGCATTTACCGCTAAGAAGAATCCCTTTATCGCGACTCCCATTTTTCAAAGTACTCCCCTAAAAGCCACAGCCAGTATCGGAATTCTTGGTCTCGAAATCACGAGTGATGTGCAGTTCTCCTGTCATCTGGAAGGAAAAGCTAAGTTAGCTTCCCAGAAATTAGGAGTACTCTGTAGAGCGGGGCAGTATTTCACTCCGAGCCATCGCCTTAACCTTTATAAGGCGCAAGTCAGGCCGCATATGGAATACTGCTCCCATCTCTAGGCCGGTGCACCTCAACAGTATCTCCTTCCATTTGACCGAATCCAACGGAGAGCTGTGCGCCTCGTTGGCGAGCCAAGTCTAACCGATCGGCTTGATTCTTTAGCACTGCGTAGAGAAGTCGCCTCCTTATGCGTCTTCTACCGCATTTATCATGGGGAGTGCTCTGAAGAACTGTTTGGAACACTGCCTGCGGCTGAATTCCACCACCGTACAGCACGTCACAAGCTCAAATTCCATCCATACCATCTGGCGATCAACAACAGTTCGCTTTAAAAGAAGCTTTTTGCCGCGTGCTACGGAAATTTGGAATCTGCTCCCGCGGGCAGTGTTTCCAATGAGTTACGATTTGGGGACCTTTAAGAAAAGAGCGTACACCTACCTTAAAGGCCGGCAACACACTCGCCATACCCCTGGTATTGTGGGTGCAATTGGGCGGCGATGTTCACTTAACATCAGGTGACCCGTCTGCTCGTTTGCCTGCTATTAACAAAAAAAAAAGTTATGTGATTTACCCGTTTTATTATTTTAGTTAGACTGTTTTATCATACGGTATATAAAGACTATATAATATAATATTGGTCCGAAGAGCGATCCTTGAGAGACACCTGTAGTGTGGATTATGAGAAATGCTTAGTGAATTTTTCATTGTTTTGCTTAAGTATATTGAAAATAATTTCAAACATGCATAATAAACGTTCCGAGGTAAAAGCCGCAGATAAATTTGTGTCTATTACATTAATTTTGTAAAGCAACAATTAGTTCACTTAGTCAGAAGCCTCGTGAAAATCTATAAAATAAGAAAACATGATACTTTGAATGCAAATTGTTTCGTTGTTGTTTTATTTTGACTGACCGGTTGGCTCGGTTGGTAGGGGCCCTGCCTTCCAAGACAGAGGTCGTGGGTTCGATTCCCACCCGGGACAAATATTTGTATGATGAACTTGGATGTTTGCTCTGTTATCTATATAATTATTTATTTAAAATTAAATATGTATGTTTATCGGTCATCCGGTTTCCATAACACAAGCGAAAACTAAGTATGGGATCAGATCGTGACGTGTGTGAAAAATTGTCCTGAATTTATTTATTAGTATTATTTCGTCTTTTATATCTACGTTACTTTTTTTTGTTTTTATTTTTTGAAGTGAAAACTTCTTTAGCGGCGTTGAGGTATTTTTTCTGTAATGGGTATAAAATCTTAAACTCGCGTCAAGACACGTGACCTGATCGAAAAAGCGTAAAACGGATACCATTGCAAAATATCAAACATGCTCAACGTTAATAATCAAGTTTTCACTTCTGTTGGCACTCCCGGAGTGCAACCCGTCTTTTTCTCAAAAAAGGCATACATTTATAGAGTTTTCATTAAAAATGGTCAGAGCAACGCGTTCCTCGTGTACCACAAGCGCACACACTCCGCGGTGAAGGCGTTCAAGTGCAGTGAGTGCGGCAAGGCGTTCCACAACCGCGCCAACCTGCAGACGCACAGCCGCGTGCACTCGGAACAGCGCCCGCACGTGTGCTGCGCGTGCGGCAAGGCGTTCAAGTGCAAGGGGGCGCTCGACCGGCACTCGCGAGTGAGTTTGTTTAAGTTAGAATAAATAAATAAATATTATAGGACATTATTACACAAATCGACCTAGTCCCACAGTAAGCTCAATTAAGGCTTGTGTTGTGGGTACTAGGCGACGATAAATATAATATTATAAATACATATATAGATAATTACACCCAGACCCAAGAACAAATAATTGAGTTCATCACACAAATATTTGCCCTGACCGGGGATCGAACCCGGGACCGTCGGCTCAGTAGGCAGTTACTTTATCACTGCGCCAACCGCGTCGTCAAAGTTAGAGCGTGGTTATATTACGTAATGTAATACTCATGTAATATTTCTTAGACATCTTTACTCGACCAAAGTCAAGACAAGAATGACTCGCAACTGCAGACGACCGTTATTTATAGGACGATCAAAACAACTATTCGAGTGGTGTGAGTCAGTGCAGGTGTTATTGTGTTGTTTTGATCGTTATTTTTAATATGACATGTAATATTATTATTATTTGATAATTAAATGATTATTAATACTTTTATGCATTTGATTATTATTAAAATAATTAATTAAGTTCAATTGATTTACTTTTAAAATATAATTTTATCGTTAAATTAAACGCGCTAACATATATGTTGCAGTCAAAACCCTGAACCAGTCAATATCCTTATTGACCGGTTAAATTAGTCAAGACTAAGGGCGTCGGTCAATATCCTTATTGACTGATTTTATCTGACAAAATCAGTAACACAGTACACTCGGAGCGTCTGTATGCAGCAATATGCCAAACAATCATTCGCGCACTTGCTGGCAACTGTGCACGCAACACGCAGCGAATAAATGCCAGCCAATCGTTTGCCAGCTTTCCACCTATGCACATGTTAATAAAAACCATAGTTCCCGTTCTCGATTTCCGGGATACGATCTATCCTATGTCCTTTCTCAAGTCACAAACTATATTTGTACCAAAGGTGACGGTCCAAAAAAAACCCAGAGTCGATTTAGACAAATTGGGTATCAATGGCTTTATTATATTACACAATTTACCCCACCGAAAAATTAATGCCCATATCCATGGGGTATGAGAGTTATAGGCTAACAAAGTATATATGAAAAAATCATGAGTAACTTGTTATTTTTACCAGTTTTTACAACAGCAGTATACTATTAAACCATCCATCAGCCGAAGGACGTCCACTGCTGGACATAGGCCTCCCCCAAGGTTTTCCACCGCGATCGGTCCTGTGCCACCCGTATCCAGCGGCTACCCGCGAACTTCACCAGATCGTCGGTCCACCTTGTGGGGGGCCTACCAACACTACGTTCTCCGATTCGCGGCCGCCATTCGAGGACCTTTCTGCCCCAACGGAAAAAAAAAGCCGCTGGATGCGGGTGGCACAGGACCGATCGCAGTGGAAAACCTTGGGGGAGGCCAATGTCCAGCAGTGGACGTCCTTTGGCTGATGGATGGATTAATAGTATACTGCTGTTGTAAAAAATGGTAAAAATAACAAGTTACTCATGATTTTTCCATATATACTTTGTTAGCCTATAACTCTCATACCCCATGGATATGGGCATTAATTTTTCGGTGGGGTAAATTGTGCAATATAATAAAGCCATTGATACCCAATTTGTCTAAATCGACTCTGGGTTTTTGGTCCATACATTTTTGGACCATCTCCTTTCAACCAAATAGGTTAAATGTTTAAGTGTGAAGAAGAAACACAAAACCAGACGGAGTAAATTTCGTCTTTATAATGTTACTTAGGAAAGTAGCATAACATATTTATAATTATATAACAATTTCCCTTAGAGCCACACGGGCGACAAGCCCTACAAGTGCGAGGTGTGCGGCAAGGCGTTCACGCAGTCGAACAGCTGCAAGATGCACGTGCGCACGGTGCACCTCAAGCAGCCCTCGCCCTACCTCAGCAGGGCGCGACGCGACCGCAGGAAGACCACCGAAACTAATATATTCTGATTTTGAAAAAGTTAAAATAAAATCGGAAAAATTTTTATTTTCTCAAAATAAATTTATGGTTTTTATGTGGTTTGTGTTCTTTTTCCTCCATTTGATAAGCTAGAGCTAACGATGTTATAAAAAATGAGGGTAGTTTTATTCTATCCCATCCTCCCTACAATAGAAATAAACATTCGCGCAGTCAAACAGCTGCAAGCTGCACGGTGACCGCAGGAAGACCACCGAAAAATAAAAACAAAAAATAAAATAAAATGTGGTTTTGTGTTATAACTTCTCTCCCTTGTGAAAAGCTAGTACGTACTAGAGTGCATACTTTTATTTTTTAGTCTCGATTTTACAAAAGATTTTTTTTTTTTTCAAGTAAATTGAAATAAAACATTAATTCAGCTGACTTAGCGTAAGCCTACATTTTGATAGCTTTAAACTGTGATTCCCAATATTACAGAAAGAACCCATTTATATTTTGATCACAAAAGAACCACAGTATCAGATATATAATTAATCTAATAAGTAAATAAATTATTATTAATAAACTTAGCAATTAAAAACTTTTCAATTAAAACCAATCAATGTAACAAAAAAAAAATAATACGTAGGTAATTTATTTTCATGATTTAACGTTTTTTTTTTCAAATAATATCCACAGTACAATATTTTCTAAATGTGTAAAATTATTATTTTCCACTATTGAAATTTAAATTTATAAATAATACTATCAAGTATGCTATCAAGTTACTAAGTACCTTGACTTAAATATTCGAAGCGACGCAATTTTTTGACACACATGCTATGCACAGTATGCACACATGCCATATTGACAAAGTGAGAGACGAGAGTTGCTACAATTTTATTATGGTGACTACCCATAATCATGGAGTATTGCTTTTTAATAATTGGTTCAGATACTTATTTTATTTAGCATAAATAATAATTGTCTCATCCAACAATGCTTCTGAATGACGTTGTTGGCAATTTATCAACAAACTCATGTACAAAAACTAACCTTTTGCACAGAATATTACAGCATACATAGTAGCCTTGGGAAAACTTCGTATTAACAGTGGCAATACAAAGTTAGGTGTGAAAGAGATAAAAAAACAACAACTGGGCAATATTTTCTTGTTAGGTACACGTAAATGTTCATACATACCGAAATCTCCAGTATATTAGATGTAAGCTTCTTGTTACTACCTATCTAAATTCTAAACATCTTTCATACCTACCAAATGATAATGAATTAAAGATAGGCTCTGTAAAGACTAAATTAAAAAAATACATTTTGTCAAATATCTAGTACTAGCTTTCCGCCCGCGGCTTCGCCCGCGTTGGCTGAAACCTAGTAGAATATAGATTATAATATATTGTACTAAAACCTTCCTCTTGAATCACTCTAACTATTGAAGAGAGACTGCACCGAGGTCCGTTGCTTGGTTTTGGAGACTTAGGCATACAGAGAACGTGACTTTGTTTTATACTATGTAGACTTTGTTTTATACTATGTAGACTTTGTTTTATACTTTGTAGACTTTGTTTTATACTATGTAATATGTATGTATTTAAAGCGGTTTGTAATATTAGTAATAGGAGCGCATCGCCAACAAACTGCTCTACAGTTTGGCGAAAATTTGTAAAAGCAAAGATTTTTATATATCAATAAATAAATTAAAAAAAAAATGCCATTTATTAAATAACAAAAGTGATGACAAATGACGCAAAATGGCGCCGCCAAAAATTTTGCTCGAACCAAGTTTTAAAAATTATTATCTAGCTACTTACCGATGAAAAGTTATTACTTTGCACTTTTTATCCGACTTCAAAAAAAAGGAGGAGGTTATCAATTCGGCCGGTATATTTTTTTTTTTAATGTATGTACACCGATTACTCCGAGGTTTCTAAACCGATTTACGTGATTCTTTTTTTGTTCGATGCGGGATGGTGTCGAATTGGTCCCATAAAAATTTTATTCGGATAGGCCCAGTAGTTTTTATTTTATGAGCATGTTTGTCTGTAGGTATTTGTAAATTTTGCAAGTGCAAGTTTGAAGTCGGTTGTTTTTAACGCAGTTATCACTTGTCCGTATTAATTGTGCAATAACGTAACACACACGAAGACATATTTGATGAGTTTCACTGTGGTTTCACTTTAAAACAAAAAAAAATAAGCGTGACATTCGCGCCAATGAGAGAGCAAACGATTGAGTGCAGATCTGAGGTGCAGATAAGCCATTTGACCTATGTTAGGCGGAACATAAGTGATGTAGGCGGTGTCGTCTCCGTCGCGTCAGTAGTATTAGCACAGTCTACTAAAACCTATGAAAATAATTTGTTTTATCCCTTTCACACTTTCGCATTTAGATTTTAGTTAGGTGTGAAAGGGATGAAAAAACATACAGGCGTCATTCAAGGTCATATTTTCTTGTTACAAGTTAATGTTCATACTGAAATCTCCAGTGTTGTTCGGTATTATAATGCAAAAATGATAGCAGATGAAATAATATCAGCAATGGAGGCATGTCATACCATCGGTAAGTCTTATTTTTATTTATTTTACATATATGTATTTTATGTTATAACTTCGCTTGTCGTAATTTGTCAAAATGATATACTAATATCTAGTCAAAATGAACCTTAGTTCATTAGAAATTAGTACTATTATAGATTGAAGAGCAAACAAGACTTTCTGGAATATTATTGCAATAAACAAACGAATGTCGGTTTAGTGATGGTTGTGGCGCATATCGACAGTATCGATACTTTAGAAAAGACAAACATTATAAATATTAAATTTTATTTTAGTTTTCATTAGCTTTTATTTGTCCAATTTATTTATAGATTTCCCAAAAAGGCCAATTTAAAGAGAAATGGATAAATGCAACGGGACTGGATGCCGAACAACACTAAGCAGTCTAACAAAGGCCACCGATACATAAAACCTACGGCAGTTCCAAGATTTAAAATAATGCATATTTTCTGTTTGTATTTTGTAAATATAGATTTATACTATTCTATTCCGTTTTTTATTTAATAATAATAATATGAAAAGACGTACTTAGTAGTAATAATCATACTCCAAAATGTGGCACATTATACTATACTTATATAATAGAAAGAAAAAAAAACGCACAAAAAAATTATTTATTTGTAAATTATCGATAACAAGGCTGACATCCCTTAGAGCATAGCATCAAGTTAATGTCATTAATGTAGAGTGGCACAAATTTCAACCTTATCTCCATAGGTTGAGGTTCAAAGTTATATGTATCGAAAACTAACGCCACGCCAGGAGTATATATTATAATAACAATATTATGACATATCTTCTTGCCATGAAAAAAGAAAAAAAAACGACGTGTGGCACTCGGGGACTGCCGCGGTAAAGCTATTGCATGCTATGCCTTCAAGCCACACCTCCGCCCGTCTGAGTGGGGAGCATGAGGTTTTTTCGTTACGGAATTTCTCGATTCGGTCCCCGTGCTCAAGGCCTGCGATAGAAGCTATGCAACATACAACTGTGTATATTTTTGAAGAAGTATGTTTATTTGTTAAATACCACCCAGAATATTTTAAAAAGAAAGGAGAAGTAAATTCGCATATTATGTTAACGAGGTATCAAAATAAACCGCACTTTCCAACATGTAGAATAAATCAAGCAAAAAATAGTGTGATATTTATGACTATTTTTTTTTTTTTTGGCACCCGTCATCACAGGGTGTTCGCGCCACCTCTGGATTATAGTCCAGAGACATTTTTTGCTTAATTTTTTTTTTATACTAATAACATTAAAATACAATAAAAATACAATATAAACTTTAAAACATAATAAAAAATACTGGTATAAGTTACTAATAAAATACAATAATTACTTAAAAATTCAGAAAAAACACGGCACAAAAACATTCAACTTAATCCTATATCACAGTAAAGAGCTAAACTAATATCACACACTATTCCTTTGGTTCACTACGACTACAATATTTCTACAATATTGTAGGAACGCATCCCTACACTTGTCCTCCAGGGCGGAAGGCAGATTCTCACCCGTCATCGCCATGCCCAATTTTTGCTCAATAGCATATCTATTTTTTGCAAAAATTGGACACTCGAGTAACAGGTGAGGAACCGTCTCCTCAACTCCAGGCTGACATAGACACGACGGATTATCCTTCAACTTGAATCTGTTCAAGTAGAAGGCGAATCCGCCGTGACCGGTCAGTACTTGTGTGGTGTGGTTTTTTTTTTTTTTTGTAAGGTGTTTCTCAATTTTAGCCAGAAGGGCTATTACATTTTAACGCGGACGCGGGGGTGAACTGAAGGTTCACCCTGGTAGCGACATGCACAAGGGCGTCCCCCCTTGACGGGGACCACGAACCTCGGCTTGAGCTGTCGCTTGAGTGGAGGAGGCCAGAAGGGCCCTAATCGGACGGGTGCTCACCCGGGTGGGCGCGGGAACGCGGAACAAGGGACCTCGTCTTCGCCGGCGAAGACGGTGTACGCTTTCTGCTGTGGTGTGTGCGGTGTCGCGGTTTGTTCGACGTTGGGCTTCAATCGCCGAGTCTAGCCGTGCGTTAGCTTTGGTAATATCATCGTCGGAGTCGTCCAAGACATGTCTCGGCCGCCTACGACGATGAGTGGGATCGGGTTTCGCGACGTATGCGATGGCCTTTGTCACCAATGGGTTAGGGTGGTTTTTAGCCTTGTCGAAGTAGCGCTTAGACGCTTGCTTCATCCATTGGCCTATGGTGGGGAGTTCTAAGTCCCTATGTAGGTCCACGTTACGCACGAACCAGGGCGCTCCAGTCGCTGTTCTCATGAACCGCGACTGAATCGTCTGGAGCTTGTGTATGGAGCATGTGGTGTGGTGTGTGATATTTATGACTATTACAATATATAATAAAATACCGGATAACTTTAAGGATCTCCCAGTAAATATATTTAAGAAGAAACTGACGAAATGGTTAATGGAGAAACAATTTTATGATATTCAAGAACTTATTACAGTGAAACCTGGTTAAGTGAGACATCAAGGGACCTGCAATGTCGTTTCACTTATAGAGGTATTCCACTTACCCAGTGTCTCAGATATACAGGTATAAATAAATATCTGTCTCATTTACAGGGGGTTCCATTAATAGAGGTGAGAATACAGGTTATTTCAGTTACACAGGTGCGATCATTAAAAAAAAACATCTATATGATAGTAAAGCGAAACTAAAACTGAAGGTAATTGAAGCTCAAAATTTGTACTTACGTACTTGGAATTACGTGTGGAATTTGTGGGTAGAATAAGAATGAGTAAACAAACAATGTTATCTCAGTTACAGAGGTTTATGCATATAAAATTTACTCGCTGTCTCAGTTATAGAGGTAACTATGATTATAAATCGAAAGAACAAATCCCAGATATAGAGGTTTACCTCGTCCCACTAACGGAGGTAATTCAGTGCCAAAGTGTTGGGACCTCAGCATGAGTTCCAGTTATGGAGGTTTCTCACTTATCCAGGTCCCACTTAACCAAGTTTCACTGTAGTTATTACATTGCGGAATCTGTGACAAGGAAGAATTAGTGACGTTTAACAATAGTGATTAGTGACGCGAAGAATTTGTGTAGTGTTGTTGTAGTGTAATTTAACTTATTTCCATTTAAATATTTGCACACCCAGAAAGTGGGTAGAATGTATTAGGTAGCGCCTTAACATTGTAATCACACCTTTTTTGTAACTACATTCTTGTAAATACTTAAATGTTTGAATTTGAATTTGAATTTGTTTAAAAAACAAAGTAATCTTAAGTTTTGCGGAGAAAGGCGATTTCGCAAGTCTGTTTGAATATCTGGAAAATAGTCTCAGATGCAACAGAACTCATTTGGAAACTAAAGTACTATTGCGCAATTTTTTTCAAGTTTGGGTATAAAACGTCATTGCGCCAGAAAACGAATGGATCTGCATCTCTCGATATATTGGGACAACTCAACAACACACTCACAACTCGTCACTTTACCTCCCGTCACTTTAACTCACGTCACGTTACCTCCCGTCACTTTACCTACCGTCACTTTAACTTGCGTCGCTTTAACTCCCGCCACTTTCACTCGCGTCACTTTAACTCCCGTCACTTTAGCTCCTGTCACTTTAACTTCCGTCATTTTAGCTTCCGTCACTTTACTCCCGCCACATTAACTCCCGTCACTTTACCTCCCGTCACTTTTGTCATTCGTTATTTTAAACTACATTTAAAGTTTCCCTTTATTATCTATAAGTTTCTATTCCCTAAATCAAAATAATTTTGACTAACTTTCACTTTAACTTGAACTCCCGTCACTTTAATTCCCATCACTTTACCTCCCGTCACTTAAACTTGCGTCACTTTAACTCCCGCCACTTTAACTCGCGTCACTTTACCTCCCGTCACTTTAACTTGCGTCACTTTACATCCCGTCACTTTAGCTTCCGTCACTTTACCTCCCGCCACTTTAACTCCCGTCACATTAACTCCCGTCACTTGTCATTTATTATTTTAAACTACATTTAAAGTTTCCCTTTATTATCTATAAGTATCTATTCCCTAAATCGAAATAATTTTGACTTTAGCTTTCACTTTAACTTTACCTCCCGTCATTTTAACTTGCGTCACTTTACCTCCCGTCACTTTACCTCCCGCCACATTAACTCCCATCACTTTAACTTCCGTCACTACCTCCCGTCACTTTTGTCATGCGTTATTTTAAACTACATTTAATTTTTAAAGTTTCTCTTTATTATCTATAAGTTTCTATTCCCTAAATCAAAATAATTTTGACTAACTTTCACTTTAACTTTAACTCCCGCCACTTTCATCTCCCGTCAAAACTTGAAATTAACATCATTTGCCAACGCGATCCGACCTGGCTGATAGCAAGTACTAAGTTTATAGGCTTAGGTGTGAAAAATTTATAATTAAAATGCTCTATGCATTTTGTAGCCATCTATTCTAAATGTGAATAAAACGAATAGGGGATAGGACTTAGGAGAACCAAGAAATATGGCAACTAAACACAATAATAACTTTTGTTTCATATAATTTACTATCTTTCCGCCCGCAGCTTTTCCCGCAAAGAAAAACCCGCATACTTCCTGTTCTCTTGGGATTTCCGGGATAAAACATTTATATCATTGGATAAAACCAATCCTATGTGTTAATCCAAGTTACCTTCTGTGTGCTAAATTTCATTGTAATCGGTTCAGTAATATTTGTGAGATTGATTAAAAAACACACACATACACATCTTCACAAACTTTCGCATTTATAATATTAGTAGGATAGGATACTTTGTATATACAATACAATACCTTTTCTTGCATTTTAAAGTTTAAATTGTGAACAAACCTATTTTGAATTTATATTTTTTGGTTTTTATGGCATTCAAATGCTTTATAAATATAAATTTACCTCTATAAAGAATAGAAAAAATTCGATCACGAGGCGGGACTTGAACCCGCATCCTTCGCGCCATTCCGGGGCGGATGCCTAACCAACTCAGCCACTCGTGACCCGCCTGAGCAAACGAATTCATTCTATCCTTTCAGTTTTATGTGTCTTAAGGGACACACCGTATATTGGTTGAGATGGTTGTTAAATCATATCTACGTCAATATAGCTACGTCCCGCGCGCCCTCCCTTCCCCCTCACTCGCAGTGTGCCTGCCTAAACACGTCTGGACACGAGTGTTTAGTGTTCAGTGTTTAGCGTCGCGAATTGCACCATTGACCTGCACTCCCACTAATCACCTGCACTCGCAGTTGAATGGGACACTACTCGCACTACACACCTGCACTCGCACTAATCACCTGCACTCACACTAATCAAAGTGTGAACCAGCCATAACATTTATAGAAAGATAGAAAGAAATATATAGGTATAGGTATAGTTGTCCGAGTGTATGTTATATCTACAATCTACATACCTAAGTACCTACTGTAGTCTGCACTCTTTTCTCAATTTGAGGATTAGATCTTTTACTCTTTTGATACAGTTTGTGAAAATATTCACACGGAAACTGATTAGATCTGAATAAAGATTGTATTTCTGAGTTTTGAACATAGATATTTAAATAGTCTCGTTTAGCAATACACTACGTATAGGTTCTTATTTAGTTATTTTTATATCAACAAAAGCTGCGTGCTCCACTTTTTAAATACTTGTTAATTTTTATTTTGTCTTAGCTTCGCAATATACCTAGTGCCAATGTTATGTAAAAATAATTTTGACAAAAACTGAAATAGGTACTTACCTACTCTGAATCCCCAAAATTTTAAGATGTTAAAATTTTGGGGGTTCAAAAATTTATGCTCTCGTCGTGGGTAAAAATTAATTGGTTAAGTACTTAGGCTCCTGTACCTAATTAATAATTATTATCTACTAGATTTCCGCCCGCGGCTTCG
This sequence comes from Colias croceus, assembly GCF_905220415.1. Taxonomy (NCBI): domain Eukaryota; kingdom Metazoa; phylum Arthropoda; class Insecta; order Lepidoptera; family Pieridae; genus Colias; species Colias croceus. The sequence goes on along the minus strand of NC_059552.1, from coordinate 8,864,497 downwards.
CCCGCGTTTGCAAAGGAAAACCCGCATAGTTCCCGTTCCCGTGGGATTTCCGGGTTAAAAACTATCCTATGTGTTAATCCAAGTTACCCTCTATATGTGTGCTAAATTTCATTGTAATCGGTTCAGTAGTTTTTACGTGAAAGAGTAACAAACATCCATACATCCATACATCCATGCATCCATACATCCATACATCCATACAAACTTTCGCCTTTATAATATATATATATATATATATATATATATATATATATATATATATATATATATAGATATCTCCATGGGCACTATGTTGATCAAACGTGCCATATAGTTAGTAATTATTTGATCCGTTTTCACTTGTTGATCCGGTTGGTATTTGTGGATCCATTGCCACACCACCGTCCGTATGTGGATCCGAACGGAGCCACAAGTGTAACCATCAGTAATAATAATAATTACGTGCTTTTTATACAAATCCACCTTTTTTGCGTTTAAGCTCTTGTTGATCCGATTCAAATGAGCCAATCAGAGCCCACCGAGCTCAGCCATTGGTCGCTTGCGGCCTTAGCCATTTGAAGGTTTCAAGACATTTATTCCCGTTATAGAAACGTATGTTGCCGTTCGCCTTCCATAATTTGTTCGGATCTTCGGGAGGGCAAGATAGCTATCTCGTCTATTAGGATAGTGGCGATTTGATGTTGAGATTATAATATTTAAGAAAGAAAGAAAGAAAGAAAGAAGAAAGAAAATACGTTTAATCACAAATACTTTTACAAATTTTTGACTTATAACTAAACACTTTACATGGAAAAAAAATTAAATCTTAAAATACATTAAATACATTCAAATATCTTAATATCGTATTCGTGATTAGGTGGACTACTCAGCATTTGCCTCTCCGTATTAGAGGAGAGGCGCCGGTTTTCAGTAGTCCCCTCGACTATTTGTATTTATGTTTTTATGTAGCGCTTTGCGGATGAACATACACGTATTATAAAAGTATAATTGTTTTAAATTCATTATTTTAGTGTCGTCGTAGATTTTATTTGTAGAAGTTAAAAAAGGATAGTTAAAGATAGTTTTAATGATTTTATTTTGTAAAATTTGGAGTGGCGCTAATTTATTTTTGTAAGCACTCCCCCATACTTCTATTAAATGCTTTTTGAAGTGGTAACATCCCAGATGCCTAAATACCTTTACTGTAAGCTGAGATGGATGAGAGACAGAAAAGGTTCGCACTTCACAAGAGGGTCCACGTACATGCTAGTTATGCCAAAGTTCCATACAACTGCTTTTAGAGGTAGTTTTGTATACAACGCAACGAAGTGCTGGAACAATCTTCCGCCGCCGATACGTGAGTCAGTGTCAAAAAATGCTTTCAGATATAAATATAAAGCACACTTGATAAACGAATTCGTCAAACAAGCCTAGTTGCGTTGTATATAGGGCTAATATACATTTATTTATTTATTTATTATGTTATTTTATATGTATTTTATTTTTATTTATTATTATTATAATTTTTTTGTTTTTATATGTTCATAATATGTATAATTCTGTAGAGGATTTTGTTTCTATTTAGTATCTATTTATTATTTTTCCTGTATAGGTATTATTAGTAATAGTCACGGTTAGGGGACACTTTGGGCTTCTGCCCTGTTGTCTTGTGGGGGGCACTGAAAACCAGCGTTATGCCGACCATGTCGGCATGACATATGCTGAGGGCCTCACCATTTAGGTCGCCACACAAATTTATTATTATTTTCTCTGTTTTGCGTTCTGTTCTTTCTTCTTTTTTTTTAATTTTGTTACTTATGTTTTATGTGTCAATGTGGTGTACCTAATAAATGATTTCATTTCATTTCATTTCATTTCATTTAAATACATTAGGTGCGGCTTTACTAACGTGTTGTAGATGGTGTGGCGTAATTTATGAGGAATGCAAGAAGTAATATTACTCAGAGATCTAAGAAGTGCTGATAATTTATTTTTTAGGTGGTCGATGTGATAATTCCATTTCAGAGAGCTGCCGATTCGCAAATCTAAGTTATTTCTCGTGGGTTTTATGTTCTAATACAACACCGTTAATTTTAAGTGGAGCGTGTGGTGGAATAATTTTGTTATGAGCTTTGAATTTAGATATATTTATTTTTAGTAGATTGCATTGAAACCATTTATTTAATTCATTTTGTGCTTGCGCTATTGTCATGTATAGAGGGACCAAAATAAAACAGACAGGTGTCATCCGCATAAAGTGTTAGGTGACCATTTAGCTTTAAATCTTGTAAATTATTAATATAAATTAAAAAAAAGCAATGGGCCTAGAATCGAACCTTGTGGTATGCCACATGTAATTGGTAAGGGAATGCTATCGTGGTTATCTATTTTAACTATTTGTCATAGATTTTTTAAATATGATTTCAGCATATCTAGTGCTTTACCATCAATGTTAATGGATGTTAATTTCTTTATTAAAAGTTCGTGAGAAACGGTATCGAAGGCCTTTTGTAGGTCATTAAACACTCCCAAAACTATATGTTTGCGTCAATGTTCTGTTTTATTTTAATAGTTAGGTCCATAGTCGCTGACCGAGTGTTACTTTTTGTCTTAAATCCGTATACTGGCAAAACCGAAATTAGCCTATAGTTACCTGCAGGTTCAAATTTTGAGCCACTCTTATAGTTACCTTCGCTATTTTTAACGAGTCCGGAAAACGTCTTTGACTTATGGCTTGGTTAAAACAGTCACTTAAGGTATGATTTAATTTTTCTTTGATGCATTTAATTGCTTTTGTAGTAATACCATCAAGACCTGTACTACAGTTTGAATTAAGGTTATTTATAATTATATATTTTTACTGGCTTCGGTAGGTCTGAACTTATTAGTGAGGTAATTTTTAAAATTTCGTAGTTGTCTTTAGATTTCCTCTCCTCTGAGTTATAAGATGTCGATTCTGGGAAACCAGTAAAAATTACATTTTTTTCGCGGCTCTTTCTGTCCCGTAGTTCCTTGATTAAGTTTTAATTTATATGAAGTTGATTTTTAGACGTAAAACCCGATGGGTTGGCTGACTGATTTATTGATTGAAAATTTAATTCCAGTGATTTTATTTTACTCTCACCCTGGTTTATCTGGGATTCTAATTGAGAAATAGTACTCTTCAATATGTTTTGTTCAGTAATTATCATACATGCTGATGACTTAATTTCATTGATTTGATTCGTATTTTGTTGAATTAAATTCAAAGATTGTTCGTTGCACGATTTAATTTCGGCGTGAGATTAAATCGACGTGTAAAAAGACGTGTTTTTACCTCGGAAATGTTTTCATGAATTTTGTTTACTATTTGTTCATTTGAGCATACATAATATTATTTTTCAAGTAATGTACTAATACGGCTCAACTCCGACCGAATATTCTTCATATCATCACTAAATCTGCAATCTGGTTCTAGCGGTTGTTTCCGTTTTCTGTAAGTAATTTGAGTATCAGTTGGCGTAGAACTCGTAGAAAACGAACTTAGCTTCGATAGATCGGGATGCGATCCACCGGCAGTACCCACTGCATGTTGGCGATCTGCGTACACTCATATTTACTCCGCAATGGATAATTTGTGCAGGAATATGAGTCGTCATTTGTTTGACCTAAATCTAACATTTTAATTATTTTATCAGATTGATGTCAGAATCAGGGCAAAGGCGAACGCTACACGTCAACAAATATTATGATAATTATCTTGATATTTACTGATGTATCTTGGGAGGGATCACAGCACACCCTACACCATCAATACGTATAGCGTCAGTACTGAAGCATTCTTTGTACGAGCCAGACGTGATGACGGCAAGATAAATATAGCGATCTAGGTACTGGGATCAGATCATAAGGATTTCCAGAAATCCAGCGATATATTGTGATCCGTCAATAGGTACACTACCCTACACGTCAATAAATATCGTAATCCGATAGTAAATATTGATGGATCACAATATGGATCTTACGTGTAGCGTTCGCCAAAGAGTTGCCCTGATTCAAGAGGTAGGTTGTTATTTGTAGGATGCATACTACTTAAGAATTATCACCGTCACTGTTTGACGAAAGGTTCGTCCAAATATCTATCTTTTTAGGGTTCCGTATTTTTAGTTTCACAACGTTTTCTATAAGTTTCAATTGAATGACGGTCGACTTCTTCAACTTCCATAAAACTCAGGAGATTTTTTGTTAGCCCTAATTTCATATCCCCATGTCAATGTCATGCAAGTGCATATAAATGGAACAGATCAACATACGACTTATGATTTGGTATATAAAATGGAGTCAAGAAGTGTTTGAGCATTTCAAAATTTGAACCGTTACTGAGTCGAGTTCGTCTAGTCTAGGCGGATTTAGCAATGTATGGAACATTACCTAACTATAATATGTTTGTGTACGGAGCCAACAAATACTGCAGTGTTTACGAAAAATTAATCTACGTTACTTAATATACAGTTTCGTTTTGTCGGATCAAATAAAGCTTTAATTTTGATAATATATATGGATCTGATCAACATACGACTTTGGATTTGGTATATAAAACGGAGCCAACAAGTGTTTATGGGTTTCTGAATTTCGGCCGTTACGGAGTCGATTCAGTTCAAGATCTTAGCAATAAAAATGTTGAGTATATCAATTTCTCCATGAATACGATTGGCAACATCGCCCAAAACTTTGCGCCGTTGCCACTCCGGGCAAGATCTATGCAACCGGAGTCGAGTAATAAGGGGGAAAAGGTGGAGTCAGGAATGCACGGCAGTCGGGCTGGATCAACTTAGTGCCCAGGTTGGTATTTATATATATATATATATGCCATGTTGGTATTTTATGTTATGCCCAAGTTGGTATTTATATATATATATATATATATATATATATATAAATACCAACTTGGGCACTAAGTTGATCCAGCCCGACTGCCGTGCATTCCTGACTCCACCTTTTCCCCGATATTACTCGACTCCGGTTGCATAGATCTTGCCCGGAGTGGCAACGGCGCAAATATTTGAGCGACGTTGCCAAACGTATTCATGGAAAAATTGATATACTCAACATTTTTATTGCTAAGATCTCGAACTGAATCGACTCCGTAACGGCTAAAATTCAGAAACCCATAAACACTTGTTGGCTCCGTTTTATATACCAAATCCAAAGTCGTATGTTGATCATTATTATTTATATTATCAAAATTACAGCTTTATTTGATCCGACAAAACGAAACTGTATATTAAGTAACGTAGATTAATTTTTCGTAAACACTACAGTATTTGTTGGCTCCGTACACAAACATATTATAGTTAGGTAATGTTCCATACATTGCTAAATCCGCCTAGACTAGACAAACTCGACTCCGTAACGGTTCAAATTTTGAAATGCTCAAACCACATCTTGACTCCGTTTTATATACCAAATCATAAGTCGTATGTTGATCTGTTCCATTTATATGCACTTGCATGACATTGACATGGGGATATGAAATTAGGGCTAGCAAAAAATCTCCTGAGTTTTATGGAAGTTGAAGAAGTCGACCGTCATTCAATTGAAACTTATAGAAAACGTTGTGAAACTAAAAATTCGGAACACTAAAAAGATAGATATTTGGACGAACCTTTCGTCATACAGTGACGGTGATAATTCTCAAGTAGTATGCATCCTACAAATAACAACCTACCTCTTGAATCGTCAGTAAATATCAAGATAATTATCATAATATTTATTGACGTATCCTATGCTCTGATTCTGATATCAATCTGATAAAATAATTAAAATGTTAGATTTAGGTCAAACAAATGACGACTCATATTCCTGCACAAATTATCCATTACGGAGTAAATATGAGTGTACGCAGATCGCCAACACGTTTAACCAGCAGTGGTGCAGTGGGTACTGCCGGTGGATCGCATCCCGATCTATCGAAGCTAAGTTCGTTTTCTATGAGTTCTACGCCAACGGAAACAACCGCTAGAACCAGATTGCAGATTTAGTGATGATATGAAGGATATTCGGTCGGAGTTGAGCCGTATTAGTACATTACTTGAAAAATATGTATGCTCAAATGAATAAAAAGTAAACAAAATTCATGAAAACATTTCTGAGGTAAAAACACAAATTACCGAAATTAAATCGTCCAATGAACAATCCTTGAATTTAATTCACCAAAATACGAATCAAATCAATGAAATTAAGTCATCAGCATGTATGATAATTACCTACTGAACAAAACATATTGAAGAGTACTATTTCTCAATTAGAATCCCAGATAAACTAGGGTGAGAGTAAAATAAAATCACTGGAATTAAATCTTTAATCAATAAATCAGTCAGCCAATCCATCGGGTTTTACGTCTAAAAATCAACTTCATATAATTTAAAACTTAATCAAGGAACTACGGGACAGAAAGAGCCGCGAAAAAAATGTAAGTTTTACTCGTTTCCCAGAATCGACGTCTTATAACTCAAAGGAGAGGAAATCTAAAGACAACTACGAAATTTTAAGAAATTATCTCACTAATAAGTTCAGACCTACCGAAGCCAGTAAAAAAAATATATAATTATAAATAACCTTAATTCAAACTGTAGTACAGGTCTTGATGGTATTACTACAAAAACAATTAAATGCATCAAAGAACAAGTAGATAACTGCGTTAAAAACAACCGACTTCAAACTTGCACTTGCAACATTTACAAATACAGACAAAAATGCCCATAAAATGAAAACTACTGGGCCTATCCGAATAAAATTTTTATGGGACCAATTCGACACCATCCCGCATCGAACAAAAAAGAATCACGTAAATCGGTTCAGAAACCTCGGAGTAATCGGTGTACATACATAAAAAAAACATACCGGCCGAATTGATAACCTCCCCCTTTTTTTTGAAGTCGGTTAAAAATTAAATCATACCTTAAGCGACTGTTTTAACCAAGCCATAAGTCAAAGACGTTTTCCGGACTCGTTAAAAATAGCGAAGGTAACTCCTATCTATAAGAGTGGCTCAAAATTTGAACCTGGTAACTATAGGCCAATTTCGGTTTTGCCAGTATTGTCAAAAATATTGGAGAAGATTTTACACACGAGATTAGAAAAATATTTAGACTCATTTAATTTTATTTCAGTGCGTCAATACGGATTTAAGCCAAAAAGTAACACTCTGTCAGCGACTATGGACCTAACTATTAAAATAAAACAGAACATTGACGCAAACAATATAGTTTTGGGAGTGTTTATTGACCTACAAAAGGCCTTTGATACCGTTTCTCACGAACTTTTAATAAAGAAATTAGCATCCATTAACATTAATGGTAAAGCACTAGATATGCTGAAATCATATTTAAAAATCGATCATGAATAGTTAAAATAGATAACCATGATAGCATTCCCTTACCAAATACATGTGGCATACCACAAGGTTCGATTCTAGGCCCATTGCTTTTTTTAATTTATATTAATAATTTCCAAGATTTAAAGCTAAATGGTCACCTAACACTTTGTGCGGATGACACCTGTCTGTTTTATTTTGGTCCCACTATACATGATAGCGCAAGCACAAAATGATTTAAATAAATTAAATAAATAAATGCAATCTACTAAAAATAAATATATCTAAATTCAAAGCTCATAACAAAATTATTCCACCACACGCTCCACTTAAAATTAACGGTGTTGTATTAGAACATAAAACCCACGAGAAATGCCTAGGTTTGCGAATCGACAGCTCTCTGAAATGAAATTATCACATCGACCACCTAAAAAATAAATTATCAGCACTTCCTAGATCTCTGCATAATATTACTTCTTGCATTCCTCATAAATTACGCCACACCATCTACAACACGTTAGTAAAGCCGCACCTAATGTATTTAATAGAAGTATCGGGGAGTGCTTACAAAAATAAATTAGCGCCACCCCAAATTTTACAAAATAAAATCATTAAAAATATCTTTAACTATCCTTTTTTAACTTCTACAAATAAAATCTAGGACGACACTAAAATAATGAATTTAAAACAATTATAGTTTTATAATACGTGTATGTTCATCCGCAAAGCGCTACATAAAAACATAAATACAAAATACAAATATTATATTTTCAACATCAAATCGCCACTATCCTAATAGACGAGCTAGCTATCTTGCCCTCCCGAAGATCCGAACAAATTATGGAAGGCGAACGGCAACATACGTTTCTATAACGGGAATAAATGTCTTTAAATTTTCAAATGGCTAAGGCCGCAAGCGACCAATGGCTGAGCTCGGTGGGCTCTGATTGGCTCATTTGAATCGGATCAACAAGAGCTAAAACGCAAAAAAGGTGGATTTGTATAAAAAGCACGTAATTATTATTATTACTGATCGTGACACTTGTGGCTCCGTTCGGATCCACATACGGACGGTGGTGTGGCAATGGATCCACAAATACCAACCGGATCAACAAGTGAAAACGGATCAAATAATTACTAACTATATGGCACGTTTGATCAACATAGTGCCCATGGAGATATCTATATATATATTTATATATATATATATATATATATATATATATTTGTGTTCTTAAATTAAGTAATATATTGAGGTTATTTTTTTAACGGAGAAAGAAAAGCAAGGAAAATTTATTTTAAAATATTGATTACTAGAGGTCCGCCCCGGCTTCGCCCGTGGTACATATTTCGCAATAAAGGGTAGCCTATGTCCTTTCTCGGGTATCAAAATATCTACATACCAAATTTCATGCAAATTGGTTCAGTAGTTTAGGCGTGATTGAGTAACAGACAGACAGACAGACAGAGTTACTTTCGCATTTATAATATTAGTATGGATTATTAAACGTGTGCTGTTTTTGTTAAATAAAGTTACAGCTACTATATAATAATTGCACTTAAGTATTTATGCAGAATACATTTCAATTTTTAAATTTTCCTCCTTATAACTGAGAATTTTTTTTTTCAGAAAATCAGATATTGGAAAAAGTAATATATAAAATGCAATACGTCAGTCTTCCACTTTGCGAAGAATTTTATAACAGGGCTGGGGTATATTTTTTTTCTCATATTTTTTTATGCATTTTACCAAAATATCTTGACCGCCTCCTTGGTACAGTGGTTGACGCGTGAGCGTAGAACCGAGGGGTCCTGGGCTCGATTCCCGGTGGAGACGAAGAAAAAAAATGTCTCGGTCTGATAGGACACAGAAGGCTGATCACCTACTTGTCCCTAAAGAAAAATCGATCAGTGAAACAGATGTATGCATAATGCATCTGCCCCTTACCCCACTACGGGGACATGGGACTTCACTTTTACCAAAATATCTTATGTTGTAAAATAACTTGCCATAACTATAATGAATCATATTCACATTAGTATCTCATATTAACTTTTAATTATATTTTTCGCGAATCTCTATTTAGTTAAACATTCTAAGAATTCCTTTTATTGCTTATACAATTAATCTTCATAATTTTCTAAATCAGATCCGACTAAAATAACAACGACAGAAAGCAAAGAATATAACTTTAAATTACTTGATTTTTAATAATAATAATTTAATTATTAGACGTCTGGAGGAAAATTACCACAGTATCAATGTGGTTATGCCATTAATAATAAGAAAAACTGCGTTTGGGATAATGGCATGGTACTTGCTTCAAATTCTACTGGTTTTTGGAGTGTGGTGAGCTAGTCTATATATTTACGAGTATGTAAAATTATAAAATTAGGTAGTTATTTTGTTTATAATCCATACTAATATTATAAATGCGAAAGTAACTCTGTCTGTCTGTCTGTTACTCAATCACGCCTAAACTACTGAACCAATTTCCATGAAATTTGGTATGGAGATATTTTGATACCCGAGAAAGGACATAGGCTACTTTTTATCCCGGGAAAATGACGCAATCCCGGAAATCCCACGGGAACGAACTATGCGGGTTTTTCTTTGACTGCGCGGGCAAAGCCGCGGGCGGAAACCTAGTATAAACTAAAGAAAGATTAGACTGACGTATATTTTTTGTAGAGTTGTCTGCTCGGATTTGTTTTTTTTTTGAAATATGGAGAAAATAAAAAATAAATTCTAGAGCTTATTAGTTATAAAGGATAATTTTATTCTAGCACGTGAAGCCGCCATTTTTTAAGAGTTTATTTTAATTCAAATTGCAAAACAAATATTTACTGCTATATAATTAAAAATAATATAGATTTGTTAATTTTTCAGATCGGATTTGGAGTTCGAGGTCCAGGATGCGCAGCTCCAGCTAGATTTATCAATATCTACCCGTATTTATCGTGGATTCGAACTGCTACAGATTTAATTGATGCTACATACTTTTAAAGTTATTTTAATTACATTACGGGAAAGTAATCTTCGGCATATTACGATGTTCGATAATAGTGACATCACTTAAATCTCTTTTGGTACCTATAATAAATGCTCTTATGGATTTGGGTTCTTCTATACAATGCACTAGCTAATAAACGAATTAAAATAATTAATGTAAGTATTGCAATATAATAAATATTTTCAAACACTTCACAGTGGTTTTATTTTACAACCAAATGATTATCATTTAAAAAAGCTCAATTTTAAATGCCTTGGACACCTACAAAATGTAGGTTGATTGTAAGTTCTACACCTTATATTATGTCTTTATTATTGAAGTGAAACTTCTTTAGGCGAGTTGAGAGTAAAATTTCAAGAAGATACCAAAGTACCTTACTCCATGACGTGACGGTATTGCCACGACGCGACTTTGAAATTTTACTTTCAACACGCTTAAAGACACTTCAAAAAACCTACAAATACACCAACATAATTATTTGCTACGTTAACATTTATTAAATTACTTTAATGTTAAATGATCTAATTCTGAACCAATTGCATTATCCGAACCTAACGATTATGACTTAGTTTGAATCCCTTGGGCAATAAACTTTTATTAAAATAGGCCAGTTCAACCGTCTGTGACCTTATGACTTTACCTTTTAATGGTTCTAGATGCCCTTGTACGGCAATTTAGGGGTGATCTTTTAGCTTCTACTGTTTTACTATGTAAATACCTTTAAACGAATTAAACATTGTACTTTTATATGTTTGATTTTACGCGGGTATTACACTAGCTCTGCCTCGCGGTTTCACCCGAATTGTTCCACTCCTGTTGGTCTTAGCGTGATATTATATAGATAATATAGCCTTCCTCGATAAATGGGCAATCTAACACCGAAATAATTTTTCGGACCGATCTAAAATCGGACCAGTAGTTCCTGAGATTAGCGCGTTCATACAAAAAAAAAACAAAATCCTCAGCTTTATAAACAGCGTGGTCACGGGAACCGTGAATAATATAATGAATAAATCGCTTTTAAATCCGTTAAAGTCTTTAATTTCTAATCTTTTTCTAATCAATTCATGTTAAAAGTCTATGACGTGTAGTCTTCTGTTTCGTTCTCTTTTACGAAGGACATGAAACCTCTTTAGACATTCTTTATGTTATACAAAAATACAAAAATATTACCATTTCAATTCGCTTCGCTACAATCAGCGACATTACGATGTACCCCAGTATGTTTTGGAAAAAACAACGAGACGCATTCCCATAAAATAAATGCTATTTATAAATAGCCGTAGCCTATAAATAACAATTCCAACAACTTCATCTCATAGCCCTAATTTCGCTCGACAGGTTTCAAGCTACGGTTATTATATGTCAATCATCAGGCCACTTATTTATAAAATAATAAAAATAACGTATGCATCAACACCAAATCAACAGACGAATAAACTCGCTGTATTAATAATGCATTTGAAAATTTTATTTTGATCCTTGGAGGGTTGGTGTATCAAATGCGTTGGTATAACGCTGATGTTGGCTTTCGTAAGATGACAGCATCATAAAATTGATGGAATGTCGAAGAATGTGCCAGAGGCTCTTTTGTGTGTCTTGTGTTAATTAACAGGTATTCTCAATATATCATAATATGGAGTTGAGAGTTTGATTAAATTTATTAATTTTTTGTTCTTGTTAATGTTTTATATCATGGAAATAATATTATAATATAGGTGCTTGTGTGCTTTTATTTACCTGTATAGAAAATCATTCAGATTTTCAAATAAATTGATCCAAATGTTGCAATTCACAGTTATAAGGTGATCGTATTTATTTAAACTGACATTAGGTTTATCTCGAAAATACTGTGAGCTACTTATATTAAAATTTAAACTGATACAAAAACTAATACAAGGGAAAATAAAACGACACAGAGTATATAATATTAAATCATTTATTTATACTTTTGCAGTAGCAATAACATTGTACTAAACGCGAATACATAAAACACTTAAAAAGTTAATATGCAAAACAAGTTGTCTACAAGCACAACTTAATTCTCTCTATGACAATTAGATTTAACATCTATGTTTTTGCGTATAAATTAAGTTTGGTGATATTATCAATTACTCGTACATTCTTACTAAAATATTCAGTGCTATAGAACATTAATCAACAATATAATCACAATTTACTTCTTCTGAACGCAAAGGACTATATTTTTTACATAATATATAATAAGTTATTACTAACAAGAGCAGTCTCATATGTTAGGAATATGATTCGTTATTTACACTTGAAATTGTAATTTCTACATTATTTTTCATGTCAATACATATAAAAAATTTAAAACTTTACACAAAGTTAATAAAAACGATTTACAATCAATTAAAACAAACACTTTCTAGCGGACCGCAGTAAAAAGTCCTCATCATCGAACTGTGGTTCCTCTTCCTTATTTTCAATTTTCTGTCCAAAGAACTCCACGACAATCTTGGCTTTTCCAGTGAATTCAAACTTAAAGATAATATTGGTAGTCTCATAGTTCTCATACTTCGAATATCTGTCCTTTATGAAGAGTATTTTCGGCGGGACTGTGGTATTACGTCCCAAAATTGGTACAGTCTTTATGAGATGTTCCAAATCGTCCTGGTAGAAGCCTTTGTCGATCCAGAGTTTTGTTTTTGTCCGTTTGTCGCAGTGTACTGTTACCATTACACATGTCATGTTCGGATATAGCGTGTCGAAGAGAGATAGCTGAAAAATGAAATGAGTTAGTATTGGTCATTGGTAATAGTTAAAACTATATTGTTGGCTTCTACTTGATAAAGATACTTTTTAAATTTGATTTGTTCGTTCGTGATTTGGAATGTAGTAACAGTGTATGTGGTTTATTCATATACTTTGTTCATTTGCTTCCTAACTTAGATCATATACTTAGATGTGCATTTTCACACGACAAAAGATAGGTACCTACTACTCTAGCATATCTGTTATTCTAGTACTACTTTTAAATTGTAAATTTATTCAAAATACAGTTAGTAGTTTATATATACATATATAATATCTAAACATGCAAATTTTAAAATACATATAAATAGTAAATACCACATAAACTCCTGTTCCGATGTGTCCCGGGGCTTCAATTCTCCCAATTTCTCTGTACATAGGTTCACCATCAATATCTGAACATTTGCCCATTACTGTTTCTCTTACGTTAGAATAATCTGGAATTTTACATTACTATTTCATATTATTAACCGACTTCAAAAAAAAGGAGGAGGTTATCAATTCGGCCGGTATATTTTTTTTTTTTTTTTAATGTATGTACACCGATTACTCCGAGGTTTCTGAACCGATTTACGTAATTCTTTTTTTGTTCGATGCGGGATGGTGTCGAATTGGTCCCATAAAAATTTTATTCGGATAGGCCCAGTAGTTTTTATTTTATGAGCATTTTTGTCTGTAGGTATTTGTAAATTTTGCAAGTGCAAGTTTGAAGTCGGTTGTTTTTAACGCAGTTATCACTTGTTACCTAGTCGGTGACTCATAATATTGTAATTTAGGAATGAGAACTCATCGAAATTAACGTTATGTACTATAATATTACTCAGATTATTAATTTTACCAAGAAGCACAATTATGAAGGTAAAAAATAATTAATGTGCATTCAACTGTCTCTTTTTTGTGTTAAATATTTACAAAAATGTAATATTAGTAGGATATGAATTATTAGTTCTCTATCTTGTACATAAGAGTGGCTTTATTTTAATTTTAGCGTTCTCGAAGTAATAGCAATGAATAGCAAATATTTTCTGCAAATTCAGAAAATGTTTCCATTGATTTATTGGAACGAAGTTCCTTATCGCGCGTTGTGAAAGGGGGCTAGCCGGAAAAAATTCTTACGAAAAATTGTCACGACACTTTTTGCTAGAGTTGTGCGGCGTGCGGCATGCGCGTGGTTCTCTGTCTGTCTCTCTCTAACTTAACACTTCGTTCCATCCGGATGTCCCTTGACATCGCTCAAGTTTTTTTTTAACACCTATATATGTATACATAATTTGTTACCTAAACTGTAACTAACTATACTAACTTTTTCTCAACACCATCGTCATATCATCCAGTTTTTCCAGTACAAAATCATCTTGCCTGTCAATACTCTCACTGGGTATAAATGGATTCTTGTTTCTTCTATACAAATTGGTATCCAAACGATATGTTCTACGGTATGTGTTTGTATGTAAATTTCTTTGTATCCAAGTTGTGTATGGAGATAGTTTTATGAACCTAGATGGCAGGGAGCAGCCGGGACCTAGGATGCTAATTCCTAACTGTGAAATTAAATAAGTTAATAGAGCGATCGTGTTTTCATTTAGGGGCCCTACAAATGACAAACATCCATACTTAATATTATAAATGCGAAAGTAACTCTGTCTGTCTGTCTGTTACTCAATCACGCCTAAACTAGATAGATAGATAGATAGAAAACACTTTATTGCACACAAAAACAAAATTTACAGAAACGATATTATTATAAACTACTGAACCAATTTGCATTAAATTTGGTATGGAGATATTTTGATACCCGAGAAAGGACATATGTTACCTTTTATTGCGAAATATGTACCACGGGTGAAGCCGAAAGAAAGAAGCCGAAGAAGTGGAAATTAGGGGAAGATGTCTTTTAAGTAGGTAACTACATATAAAATATTCTGAAAGTTTATATGAACAAAAAGTTAACGACTTTTCGACATAATATCATACTGAACTAAGATGCAACGTGTTATAGATATTGTACATACTTTATAGCAAGGAATTTTCATCAGACCACGAAAGGAGGTAACGTTTATATAATTATAATTCTTGGCAATTGTATGTTCATATATGTATTTTTAAATAAAAAAAATGTGTGCTTGTACTAGTGTACACACGTAAGAAGTAAAACTTCTTTATGACCTTATTTTTTCAAAAAATAATTTACTATATGCAACTTTACAGAAATACGTCGAATCTCGCGTGGTAGGGATAAGTCATAAGAAAAAGATGGCGCGTAACGGAAAAATGTTACACTAATTTTTTTTCCAACCCCGGTAAAGAAGTTTCACTTCAAAAAATCGTTTAAACATAAAACTTTAATTTGATCACACAGTAAAAGTTCAGAAAAGCTTACCAAAATCCATTGATTCTTTATCTTGGAAACCAACGCCATTCCTGGATCGATCACACAACTCTGTTCTGTGTCTGCTTTTACACAAATAACATGTTTGGGCCAGAGACTTTGAAAGTTGATCTGAAAATATATTTTTCTTACCTACCTCATATACTAAACAAATGACTACTCTTATTATATTAAATACAAAGTCTGCTGTGTGTTGTCTCTACATATGCGACGGAGAACCGATTTTCATTTGGGTCTCACCCTTGGAAAGCGTGGTTTTCAAGGAAAGTTTTCGTTCATATGAAACCTCACCTCCTCATTCTGATAAAATTCTTCACAACTATTTTTTTCGACTTCTTGCACCTTGTTCTTTATCCGACGGAACCTCAGGTCAACTGTGAAATTAAATTGTTAAATATTACATATATTTATTGTGATGATTTTGAAATTTGGATTTTAGGAATACTTATTTACAACATAAATATGACGCGAAAACCTATTATCTACATATTAGAATTAATATATATATATATATATATATATATATATATATATATATATATATAAATACCAACTTGGGCACTAAGTTGATCCAGCCCGACTGCCGTGCATTCCTGACTCCACCTTTTCCCCCATATTACTCGACTCCGGTTGCATAGATCTTGCCCGGAGTGGCAACGGCGCCAATATTTGGGCGATGTTGCCAAACGTATTCATGGAGAAATTGATATACTCAACATTTTTATTGCTAAGATCTCGAACTGAATCGACTCCGTAACGGCCGAAATTCAGAAACCCATAAACACTTGTTGGCTCCGTTTTATATACCAAATCCAAAGTCGTATGTTGATCAGATTCATTTATATTATCAAAATTACAGCTTTATTTGATCCGACAAAACGAAACTGTATATTAAGTAACGTAGATTAATTTTTCGTAATCACTACAGTATTTGTTGGCTCCGTACACAAACATATTATAGTTAGGTATAATGTTCCATACATTGCTAAATCCGCCTAGACTAGACGAACTCGACTCAGTAACGGTTCAAATTTTGAAATGCTCAAACACTTCTTGACTCCGTTTTATATACCAAATCATAAGTCGTATGTTGATCTGTTCCATTTATATGCACTTGCATGATATTGACATGGGGATATGAAATTAGGGCTAACAAAAAATCTCCTGAGTTTTATGCAAGTTGAAGAAGTTGACCGTAATTCAATTGAAACTTATAGAAAATGTTGTGAAACTAAAAATACGGAACCCTAAAAAGATAGATATTTACGAACCTTTCGTCATACAGTGACGGTGATAATTCTCAAGTAGTATGCATCCTACAAATAACAACCTACCTCTTGAATCATCAGTAAATATCAAGATAATTATCATAATATTTATTGACATGTAGCGTTCGCCTTTGCCCTGATTCTGATATCAATCTGATAAAATAATTAAAATGTTAGATTTAGTTCAAACAAATGACGACTCATATTCCTGCACAAATTATCCATTGCGGAGTAAATATGAGTGTGTACGCAGATCGCCAACACGTTTAACCAGCAGTGGTGCAGTGGGTACTACCGGTGGATCGCATCCCGATCTATCGAAGCTAAGATCGTTTTCTACGAGTTCTACGCCAACTGATACTCAAATTACTTACAGAAAACGAAAACAACCGCTAGAACAAGATTGCAGATTTAGTGATGATATGAAGGATATTCGGTCGGAGTTGAGCCGTATTAGTACATTACTTGAAAAATATGTATGCTCAAATGAACAAAATAGTAAACAAAATTCATGAAAACATTTCTGAGGTAAAAACACAAATTACCGAAATTAAATCGTCCAACGAACAATCTTTGAATTTAATTCGCCAAAATACGAATCAAATCAATGAAATTAAGTCATGAGCATGTATGATAATTACTGAACAAAACATATTATTGAAGAGTACTATTTCTCAATTAGAATCCCAGATAAACCAGGGTGAGAGTAAAATAAAATTACTGAAATTAAATCTTCAATCAATAAATCAGTCAGTCATGAGCCAACTCATCGGGTTTTACGTCTAAAAATCAACTTCATATAAATAAAAACTTAATCAAGGAACTACGGGACAGAAAGAGCCGCGAAAAAAATGTAATTTTTGCTGGTTTCCCAGAATTGACATTTTATAACTCAGAGGAGAGGAAATCTAAAGACAACTACGAAATTTTTAAAATTACCTCACTAATAAGTTCAGACCTACCGAAGCCAGTAAAAATATATAATTATAAATAAGCTTAAAAACTTACTTCAAACTGTAGTACAGGTCTTGATGGTATTACTACAAAAGCAATTAAATGCATCAAAGAAAAATTAAATCATACAAGCCATAATTCAAAGACGTTTTCCGGACTCGTTAAAAATAGCGAAGGTAACTCCTATCTATAAGAGTGGCTCAAAATTTGAACCTGGTGACTATAGGCCAATTTCGGTTTTGCCAGTATTGTCAAAAATATTGGAAAAGATTTTACACACGAGATTAGAAAAATATTTAGACTCATTTAATTTTATTTCAGTGCGTCAATACGGATTTAAGCCAAAAAGTAACACTCTGTCAGCGACTATGGACCTAACTATTTAAATGAAACAGAACATTGACACAAACAATATAGTTTTGGGAGTGTTTATTGACCTACAAAAGGCCTTCGATACCGTTTCTCACGAACTTTTAATAAAGATATGCTGAAATCATAATATTTAAAAAATCGATAAAAATTTCACAAATAGTTAAAATAGATAACCACGATAGCATTCCCTTACCAATTACATGTGGCATACATGGTTCGATTCTAGGCCCATTGCTTTTTTTAATTTATATTAATAATTTACAAGATTTAAAGCTAAAGGGTCACCTAACACTCTATACATGACATGATAGCGCAAGCACAAAATGAATTAAATAAATGGTTTCAATGCAATCTCCTAAAAATAAATATATCTAAATTCAAAGCTCATAACAAAATTATTCCGCCATACGCTCCATTTAAAATTAACGGTGTTGTATTAGAACATAAAACCCACGAGAAATAACCTAGATTTGCGAATCGGCAGCTCTCTGAAATGGAATTATCACATCGACCATCTAAAAAATAAATTATCAGCACTTCTTAGATCTCTGCGTAATATTACTTCTTGCATACCCCATAAATTACGCCACACCATCTACAACACGTTAGCAAAGTCGCACCTAATGTATTTAATAGAAGTCTGGGGGAGTGCTTACAAAAATAAATTAGCGCCACTCCAAATTTTACAAAATAAAATCATTAAATCATCTTAAACTATCCTTTTTTAACTTCTACAAATAAAATCTACGACGACACTAAAATAATGAATTTAAAACAATTATACTTTTATAATACGTGTATGTTCATCCGCAAAGCGCTACATAAAAACATAAATACAAATATTATAATCTCAACATCAAATCGCCACTATCCTAATAGACGAGCTAGCTATCTTGCCCTCCCGAAGATCCGAACAAATTATGGAAGGCGAACGGCAACATACGTTTCTATAACGGAAATAAATGTCTTTAAACCTTCAAATGGCTAAGGCCGCAAGCGACCAATGGCTGAGCTCGGTGGGCTCTGATTGGCTCATTTGAATCGGATCAACAAGAGCTTAAACGCAAAAAAGGTGGATTTGTATAAAAAGCACGTAATTATTATTATTACTGATGGTTACACTTGTGGCTCCGTTCGGATCCACATACGGACGGTGGTGTGGCAATGGATCCACAAATACCAACCGGATCAACAAGTGAAAACGGATCAAATAATTACTAACTATATGGCACGTTTGATCAACATAGTGCCCGTGGAGATATCTATATATATATATATATATATATATATATATATATATATATTAGATTAGATAATATAAAAATGAATCCCAAAATGTGTTGGTAAGGGCATAACTTTAGAACAGGTGAACCGATTTCTTTAATTCTTTTTTTATTATATTCCTAGAAGTACGAGGATGGTTCTTATGTAAAGAAAACGAGAATAATATGTACCACGGGCGAAGCCGGGGCGGACCGCTAGTTATTCATAAAATTACTACCAGAAAACAATATGAATGATAAATAATGTAGGTACCTAGCTTATAGCGTAAGCGAAATCAACTATTAATGCTCTAAGACTATGACTGATACCTACATTAAACTTTATTAGGCAAATAGTTCTAAACCACTAAACTGAATCTGGAAAAAACAAACATAGTACTGTTTTTACTTTTTAATCAATAAAAACTAACTCGGCATAATCCGTAGTAGAGACATAAAGTCTAGACATAATACAATGCATAATACCTAACAATTAAAGCATCATATTTTATTCGTACAAAAAAGTAAATCAATATCATGTCGGAGCTTAGATCATTATGTGTCGGAGCACAGACTAATAATAATATACTAGGTCGGAGTCATTTAAACTATTGTGTAGGTACTATTAATTATTGTAAAATAGGTACATTATTTAGGTATGTTCTAACTTCTAATTTAGTGAGGAAGTTATTACCAAGTTATTACCTATAGGTATTGCTTATTTATTTAAACACTAGGTACATTATAGGTTTCTAAAAATTTTCTATGTAACCTAACATAAAAGATATAGATAATGTAAGTATGTACAGTATTATTGATAAACAGTTTATGTTTTACTTTAAGTTCATGACTAAAAATATAATTTGGATCAACCGCTATACAGTACCCACTTTACAATAAAGTAGGTTAGATGTGCTTACGTAAGTTTGTAATTGCATTATATACCTACCTACGTTCTCTTTACGTCCATAGTAAAATACCTAAACATTTGACATGTACTTTTTGTGTATATCCATCTCGCTTACTCATGCAGGGGATTATTGTACGAGGAATGCGCGCGTCGGATAGTCTCGCTACACTCGGCACTAAGGCGCAAATTATTCTTATTAAATTAAAAACATCAATCTTATCGCAATAGACATAAGGTCGAATTTTGAAATTTGATTAGTTCATAGCCTCCTTATTTGTTCAGAAACGGTGACACGAGACTATCCATAGTGACTACCTACTTTGTAAGAGTACATTCATAAATCTTATTTTTAATGAAGTTATAAGATTTGTTTTATAGAACATAGAAATATTTTTAATGAAATATGTTATGGGATATCATGACTCGTTCTTTTTAAGAAATTATTGGCGCTTTGGGTTATCCATTATATTATATTTAGCTCAAAAACTAAAAATGAAAAGTCCTTGAGAAATAGTCTCGTGAGAAGTGCGGTTACGTCACAGACGTGAATTTTTGTAGGTATGTAAATAATAAATATAATAATAAAATATCTTTATTTCACAACTTCAATACAAAATATAGACAAAAACGATGGTCCCGTACTAGACTATTGTCTGTATTACGGGTACCGATGACCTTCCAGTGTTACAGTTGAGAAATATTGACGTAATTTAACAGAGATCCAAAAAATAAAAATAAAATAAAAAACAATAAATATATATATATATATATATATATCTACATATAATGTTTGTGTCTGTGGGTGTGTTTGTGAGTGTATGTGTGTGTGAGTGTGGGTGTTGTGTATCATGTCTTTATGTGTGTGCATGATTGGAGGAGTGTGGGTTCATGTATTGGTAAAGAGTATGAATAGAATTAAACTCTCACGTTAACAGCGGGTTCTAGAAAATATAATAACATTTTCTGTGTTACAGTAATCCTTAGAGAGCAGCCACTTAGTTACAGTTTCCCTACATTTGTATCTAGATAAATTAATTATTCTCAACTCCCTATTTATCACATTATATAAGTGTGGTCCCAGATATAAAAATTGCCTACGGAAAAAGGTCGTATTGAAAGTATGATGTTTTACTACATCTCTAGTAGAACGCTGCGTTAAGTTAATGTTAGAAAAGTTTACATTAATGTCTATTTGATTATGGAATTTAAATGCAATGTATGTATATGCAAGCTATGGCCCGATTGGCCAACAAAGCCTTGTCGGCGGCCATTTTGTTCGTTGCTGAGTCACCAAAAGGTGAAAAATGTAGTATGTACTCCCCACGAGACTTTATAACGGTATTGGGCATTTCCCTCGTGAACACAAAATTTGGGTTTCATGTTCCCTCGTCCGCAGCGTGGAAACAAAAATATTTTTTTGAGTGGATCAATTATTATTTTCGAATAAAAGTAATTCAAATATACTACGAAAACGTTGAGAAATTTAATTTTCAAAAAGTTTTTCGAGTTATGACGGAAGTTTATGTTGTGGAGTCAGTTGTTTGAAACTCATGGATGAACACACTCGAGTGTAATCAATTCTTGGCCGCATTGTATGTTCGAGGATCAAAATAAAATAAAAACTACTTAATAGCAAAGTAGCTACGCGTGTGAATTGTGAAAAGTGTTTATGCTGTCAAACAATATAGTGATAACTCAGTATTTATTCCAAAAAGCCGAAGTTGTCATGGGAATTGACTTCATATATCAGCCCTAATTGTCAGGATGTAGCTTGTGCTATGATAATATAACGTAAATAACACCCAGACTTTGATTTTAGTGCAATTATCTTGTGTTTGTCAAGATGACAGAAACTATACCAGCAGTAAAGATCAAAACCGAGCGGCCCGATGAAGCTGAAATTAGGGAACTGGCCGCGAAGATGGTGGAGGCCAATAAGGCAAAGGCATTGGCGGCTTCAGTCGCAGCCGCGCGGCCGCCTCCTGGCGCCCGGCTCGGTGGTGCAGCCCCCGCAGTTGGCGGTCAAATGGGCATTTTAAACTTCTTAACACGCAACCAAAAACCTGGCACGCCGTCTACAACGGAGCAGAGGCCAGTTAGCGATGATAAAAAGACGCCTGCACCAGATGAAGCCAGCTGGAAGGGTCACTTCGGCTGGGATATGCTTGGCAAGTGTCACATTCCCTACATCTACCGGTCCGGAGAGAAGTACGTAGCAGTACGTATGGTGGAAATCAAACTTCTTAACAAGTACCTGAACTATCTACATGCAGATATCTACTCGTGTACCTGCATACGAAGTTATTACATCACAGAGATAGAGGCATTGCTGTTGAATGAAATCAATAATCGGCATTGTGACAGTCAGTTTGGACGGGAGCCATTCACTCAGAAGGACTTGGTTGTGAGACTATCGGACGCAGACGAGTTCTATAATTTCTTAGATGTGTGTTACAATAAGTTGTTACGTGGTACAACAAATAATAAAGACAAATGTGGTTTTATCAGGATAAATAAGGAATCAGTGGTTCCATATACAGTGCGAGACAATCAAAAGTTTGTGCCGTTGTTCTATTTTGAAGGTGAAACGGACAATTTGAAGTTGAAAGCCGATCAGCTCAAGGGCTGGGACTTGTCATATCTTAAGTTCTGTTGTAAAGTGCAAGGCATTAGGAATGAACTGTTTGCGAGTGAAACTTGCTCAGTGATTAGTTTAACAGACATTAAGAGTTATTTCCCACCTGGAACAGAGTTTGAGGAATATTGGCCGAACAAAGTTGTGGATTCACAGCTGCTAATCTCCGCTAAAGGTAGGAATATTTTTGTGTACATTATCTATACTAATATTATAAAGAACTCTGGAACTACTGGTCCGATTTGAAAAATTATTTCGGTGTTAGATAGCCGATTTATCGAGGAAGGCTATAGGCTATATATCATCACGCTAAGACCAACAGGAGTGGAGCCACGTGTGTGAAACCGCGCGACACGGCTATTTATAATAACATTATTTTATGAGTTTTATATGTTGTCTTGTCTCTAGAAGGTTTGTTTACAATATTCAATTTACAAACAAACGCACTTTTATATTTTATGCTTTCATCAGTATTTTAGAGACTTGTAAAATAAATTCAAAGTTATTGATGATATATTTATATTATTTTATCTGGCCTGGTTTTTAGATGTTCCAAATACTCTTGAAGCTGACTTTTTTATGATATTATTTATTTTATAACAATTTATTTGCTTTAGCTGTATAAGTTGTTCAAAAGCACTTTAATTTTTAGTTTTACATTTACCTACTGCAGTTTCCCATATAAATTATTTAGAATGATATTTTTTGGTATGAAATATTATCAGCATCATAGAAATTAATAAGTCTCATAGAATAAACTATAGAATCTTGATTACGCTATCACTATTTCAGTAATACTATTTAACAATAATAATAAATAAACACACACTCAAACTTATGAAATTATTGTAAGGATTGGTTCCTTGATAAGTGTACAAAGTTTTAATTGAATCTCTTAAAAGTTGGTCCAAAATCATGTCAATAACTCAGGCCCCGGAACCACAGACACAATAGAAAATATATTATGTCTGGGACCGATGGGGCCGCTTGGGGCTCAATGGGTAAATGGAGTAAATTACATACAACATGCTGGTAATACACACTGACATACAGCTGAAGCTAATAAAAAGTTTGTCATAATATTAATAAAACGAATAATTTTATTTATTGTCACTATTCTAGGATTGATCTAGCTATGGCTGACTAATATTTTTTCACATGGTTTTAAGCTATCTTGATGGCAAATATCATCCAAATTTATGCAGTAGCTGTGACATGAAAAATAATAAACATCTATACTTCCAAAACAATATGAATTCTGCTTTTATATTATATGTATTTCCATTCTGTGTTGGATCTAGGCATAATGTATTTATAAGCAATATTTATTAATTAATAAAAATAATCAACATTGATTATAAATTATAATATAATTTAAATATTATAATAAATTTTAATTATTCTTCAATAAGGAAGTGATTCTAGATGGAATATATAAAATTAAACATGTTCCAAAAAATATATCTGAGGTACCTAGGTACTTTAGTTGCTGATAATGTTTCTATTTAGCTTTTTTATGTTTAATATGTTGTTGACAGAAGGACTTGAGATACTTATCTATGAAAAAAAAGTTTTTGTAAATAATGTTTGTCATGATGTGTGTTTTCTTTCATCTATGCAAAATACACTGGTCATCAAAAAAATCGACCCACCTGCATTTTTACGGAAAATTGCGGTTTTCTTACAAACTAAAGAAAAAATTTGTTTGGAAACTGAACTGATTAATTAAACGAGCATATTTACACGAATATAAACACATAGAATCATTAACATCATAAAAAAAATTGTCAATTTTGAATAAAGATCAAAATCCTCAATTTTCATCTTTTTCTTTATTTAATTTCAAATGCAGTTTATTTCGTAATCATGAAACTTATGATCACGTTTTCTTCGAATTTATACTCAGTACTTTCTCTCCTTTCTGGAATGATAGCCTGCGTTCACCATTTGAAAGAAATCATCAAGATTTTGATGGTCTCTTGAGGAATTTGTTATCATTTTTCCCTCATGGCGGTTTTCAGGTCTCCTATTGTTGTAGGGGCTGAATTACGAGCTCTAAGCTTTATTTTTTATTTGCCCACGTGTGCTCTGTAGGTTTCAAGTCGAGACTTTTTGCTCACCTGAGTGTAACTCTAATGCGGACCTCTTCTAAATACTGGATCACGATTCGCTCTACGTGTTTCCGAGCATTATCATGCATAGACTCAAAGTTTTTGCAGATACAGCCGGCATATTACACCATATGATAGTCCAAAACCTCGGTAATGTATTGAACAGCATTTAATGAGCATCTTTTTATCGTCAAGCTCCGTGCGTCTTGTCAAAGAAATGCCACTCTAGAACTTTACAGAGCCTCCATCATAATCGACCGTTTCTCTTACCTAGCACTGAACAAATCGTTCATCTGGTCATCGCATGACATAAAAACGTCTATAAGCACCATATAAAGTCATTCGCATCTTGTCACTCAAAAGTACTGACTCCCATTGCATTGGCATATAGTCCAGTTTATGGGTTTCGAGTCAATTGAAGTCTGGTTTGTCGATGAGCTGTGGCTGATTGTGGCCCTGTTTCTGGCTTGTGTGATCTTAGGTTCTACTCCTAAAGTCTTCTTCTAATAGTTCTGTGATTTATACCCACCTCCTTATCTTCACGCAGGCGTCACTAGAGATCTACACCAGACAGATGTCGATTTTGTAGAGTTGATTAATGATTACATTATCTAGGGGTCGTCCCTTTGAGTTGCCGCCTATTTCTATTTCTTCCCTATTTCTTGCAGATCAATATTTTTATCGATACTGCTCAGTCTCTAGAAACCTTTGGTAAACTCATCGAACTGCAAAACAGCTCAGATTTTACTTTTTAGCCACGGCAAGTTGACATAACCCCTGTTTTAGTAGAGCCACAGTTGGGGCCCTCTCAGCTACAGTAGTATCCATTATTTTGAGACAAAATTTATCAAAACTACAGCATCAATTATTAAACTTAACGTTATGAACAAGAAATCCCGAAAAAGTCATTTTTGAACTGGGAACAAGGGCATAATTATTTGTCCCGCCGTAAACCGTCAAATAAACATACTGTACAGTATTTCTGTATAAAAATTTGTTAAGAATCATCAAGTGCAGTAAAATTTACGACAAAGATAATGATTAGCATGTTATCAGACCCTTACTACAAAATACAACAATATAAGACGACTTATTTGTGAAATAATCGATAAATAGCAAACATAGTGTAGGTGGGTCGATTTTTTTGATGACCAGTGTAGTTTACAAAAATCTTAATGTTTATTTCTGTATATATTTTAATCCTATTAAGCTATTTTTAATTCTATATCTTGCACTTGTTATTTATAGTATAGATCTCTGTATATAGCAGTTTTAAAGTTGTTTTCAGCAGAGGTTGGACCTTCAAGTAAGCCTTGACATGATAAAAAATAATTTGCATTACATTGTCTACAATATAGAAAAAAGATTTCTTTTTAACTCGTAACTGTGTCAACAAGATTTTCTTATCTGCAGTTTGCTTAGTTATTCATTGGTCAATTAATTTCTCTAATATCTATTTTTAACATCATGTTTGATTTTTTTGGATATCTGATAATAATCAATAAGAAAAAAATCTTGTCTGTGGTCCCTGTATTAATGTCAAGGCTTTATGATATTAAGTGACTTTTGCATTATAGATATGTTCAAAGTGACCTTACGCGCGCTGCCGAAAGTCGTACACTTTACAGCTGCATAGATTTTGTGTTTAATTGCTCGTAATATGACAATAAGTTTACCAGCCATGGCTTTGCAGGCGTGTTCATGAATTCGCAATTTTACCCCCTTCCAGTTTTGTTTTCGCGTCAATAAGCACCACATGTTTTTCTTTAAAGTGTAATCTAGACTCTTAGATTAATCCAGTTATTAATAGGGATTAAGGATAAGAGTTCTACAAACACAAGAGCTATAAGCATGCTATGTGATAACAGTCTGTACTGTTTTGTTCATGCCGTATACACGCGGCATTATGGCACGGCGTATTTAAAATCGGTGTAGGTATGCCTCGCCCTTTATAATCAAAATTAGTTGGTTGTAAATTTTAAACATTCAATGAGATGGCCAGGCGCCAGCCTTGAAATGTACGTCTCCCCACTCCACTCGTTTTACTACAAGAGTCAATCCAGTAAGGGCATTATAAATGGAATAGATAAGACGGTCACATACCTAAGAGCATTAACCATGTTAAATAATAATAACAAATATATTTGGACCTTTCCAAAGACCGCCGTAAATGAAGCGTGTATTAATTATGTAAAGTAAACAACTGATTATCATATTTTTTTAATACCTACGTTTCATTCACCCAAAGTAAACAACTAAGTACCTACTTATTAGAAAAATATAATTATACAGTATTTTCCATAATGGGTTAGGAAGAAAAAGGTTACATCGTCACAATGTTTGTCCTCAATGGACTCCTAAACCACTTAACCGATTATAATAAAATTCCCTCACCATGTGCAGTTCGATCCAACTTGAGAGATAGGTAGGATACCTAGTTTAAATCTCAAATCGTTATAGCGAAAGCGGGCGAAGCCGCGGGCGGTAAGCTAGTATATGATACACGTGGTTGTGGCGTCCGACGTTATTCATTTTACGGAATATGCGTGTTTGACCTAATTCGCGCAGTAGATTCCCTTCTATGGCGTCTAAATTCAATTCATTGATTTCGTATCAAAGAGTACGCACGCAGTGGTCGATCGGCGGAATTGATGTTATCGTTTTTTATTCATCTTTTACGGTGTCATTAAAGCGGGTACAGTTTCATTGCAGGATTTCTTATCAGATGCGGCGCTTAAACTTTGTTTCAGGCTTTTTGATTTGTTTCATTACTTACGGCCGCTTTCTATATTGAATCTCAATCCCTAATTTGCTGGTCGAGATTGATATTTCAATCCATTTTCTACTTTTAGTATTTCAATAACCGATCGATGGATCGCTAACTCGATCTTTTTTTTCAATCCATCTTTGGGAGGGCCGATCGGGTTTTTAGATTGGTATTTGTATGAAAGTGAGAGTATGGTGTTTTCTTTAACCGATCTCTGATTTTGACAAATCGATTTTTGAACGTTATAGATCTTTATTTGTGATCCTCCAATTTTGACCGATTGTATTGATAAAAGGCGTGAAAATGGAAATATTTTCAAGTGATAGTGATAGTGATCTTGAATTATTAGCTCAGCTGTCGGATTGGGATAGTAGCGACAGCGAACAAGAGAGAGCTGTGTCCTCAAAAACTTTTCGACGAATAAACTTCATGGCAAGTTTAACTGACGCAGAGTTTACATTCAGATTCAGAATGAACAAAGCCTCAGTAGAATCTGTCTTTAATGAAATAATGCCCTATATCAAAGTGAAATCAAGACGGTAAGAAATTTATTTGTTTGCTCAAATTGCTTCAAAATGTATATAAACATAACCTAAAAATTGGATACATAACTAAAGTACCTATCATTTTCAGGAATAATGGTATACCACCATTGCATCAACTTTTATTGGCACTTCGATTTTATGCATTGGGTACAATGCTTAATTCAGTGGCCGACTTTGCTGGAGTATCCTTATCATCAGCTTGTAGAATAGTGGCAGATATATCTGCTGCTATCGCTAGATTGTATAACAAATATATTTTTCTGCATTCTAGAACTACAGATAAATTTTATAACATAGCTCAATTTCCTAGAGTATGTGGTGCTATTGACTGTACACATGTACACATTCAGTCTCCATGTAGGTATACAAGTACTGATTTGTTATCAATAAAAAATTTGCAATTTACTTAATTACTATTTGTTTAGAAAGTTGCCATACATTTGCTACAACAAATAAAATAAAATATTATGTATTTCAGGTTCAACAATAGGAGAGGAATATAGAAATAGGAAAGGATACTTTTCAATCAATGTCCAAGCCGTTTGTGATGCAGACCTTAAATTAATGAATGTTGTTGCTCGGTGGCCTGGTTCTGCTCATGATGCTACAATTTTTAATCAGTCAGTATTAAAAGGTAAGTAATATTGGGTTTATTGCCCTTTTAAATGTTATTAACATTTAAAATAATATGAATTTCTAATGTATCTAACTCTTATTACAGCCCAGTGTGAAGATGGTATTCTAGGAAATCGCTGGTTGCTCGGGGACAGTGCCTATCCAAACCGGCCTTACTTGCTCACACCTTTGTTAAACCCAGCAACTGCCCAGGAAATAAACTACAATGAGGCCCAGATAAAAACTAGAAACACAATTGAAAGGTAAAATCACCATTTTATTAAGCTTTCACTATACTAGAGATTATAAAAATTAAGTACCTACCTATTCATTTACTTTTTATTAACCAAGTTTATAAAAAAATGTATTTGTTTGTTTAGGACATTTGGAGTCTGGAAACGTCGCTTCCCAGTAATATCCTTGACCATGCGGTTGTCATTATATAACATACAAACAGTTATAATTGCTACAGCTGTTCTTCACAATATCTGCAGAAATTATAACATTGAAGAAGTACCCCCTGAAGTAGAAATGCCAGACGATAATGAAACTACTGTGATATCAGAGAATTCGGACAGTATTGAAAATGATATCAGAAATAGACAAGGACTGATTTCTAATTATTTTTAAAACTTATTACCTACCTATTTATTTTACAAAAATATGAATAGTCTGTCTTGAGATAATTTGTAAATTCCTTTGATTAGATTTTTATCATTAACATTTTGTCTTTATTATCATACCTTTTATTAGCTTCAAATTATTAAACAATGATAATTTCAATAAAACATTAATTTTTCAAAATAGTTTATTTAGTTACATACCTACATAAAATATATTTACACGAAATTATATAATTTTAAAAATCCTCACCCTTCAGCTTCCTTATTTCTAATTTTAATTTTTCATTTTCTAACTCTAATTTTTCATTTACTAGCGTTAAGTTTTTATTCTGTAATAATAAAGTTTCATTCTTCTCTCTCATTTTAGTTTCTAACATTTGTTTTTTAATGTTATAATACTCTGCCAATGCCTTGTTTCGAGCTTGACACCCGTTGTCTGGCTTCAGTAGCTTCCGCTTAACACCACCTGTAAAACAAAAATGCATTAAATATAGGAAAACATAATGTTTAAAATTTCATCAAAATTCTTTTAGTAGTTTTTGCATGGAAAAGTATCAAATATCCATCCTCACAAACTTTAATGTTTATTCATCTTCACAATCTTCATGTAGGTACCTAACATATATGTTCCAGGTCATAGTCTACCTGTGTGCCAAAATTTTATCCATATTGGTTGAGCCAATAAAGCATTATTGTGTAACAAACATGCAAAGTATCACATTATTATTATGTAATAGGATATTACCACTAGTTTTGAAATTCCTTTTTTCAATGGAATGGATATTGGGCGTACCCAGCGACACCAACTCATCCCCAATGCCATTGGCTGGCACTTCATTGCCCATGGACACAGATGTATAATCCATGGACGGCGTAGGATTTTCCACAGGCAATGGAGTGTCAATCAATAGCATTGGATGATCAGCTGGCACAATATAAGCTGTCCCAACACTCCCATCACCATCACTATCACCAATAAGTTGGGGCTCAGCATCACCACCAAACCTCACTGTGAGACCCTCTCCAGTGCTGCCCAGTAATGCTGCTACCCTGTCCAGGATCTCATCTGGAGGAAAGTACCCTGGTGGCCCACCTCCAGTCTGGAACATAATTTGACATAATCATTTATTATATATTTAAAAAAATTCCTCATCAACATGTTCTGGACTACCATTTACAGTACCTACTTAACTATAAGTAAAATATAACATAACATCATGCCCTGTATTCCCCAACAGGTTGAGCAGCGGTAGCACACCCTGGCACACCCACATTTTGCCAGTTATGTTTTAAGGCAAGCCTATTGCCATCTACCGGGCACATATCCAGACTCCGGGCAGCTACTGAGAAATTCCTAATGTTAAAACTTAAAAACACTGCCCAACCTGAAAATACTGCCTAATACCTCATGCTCAGCAGTCGCTTACAACCACTAGTCTAGTTATTAGACTAACAAGCAGGCAAGGCTAGTCCAAGTTTTGTATTTTTAGGGTTTATCTATTTTAAACTTAATTTACCTTTATCCGTTCCATCCGCATGAGACCAATGCGCTTTCGCGAATTCTTTTTCAAGTTTTCCCACTTAAGACGCAGTTGTTGTGGTGTACGGCGACAGGTGCCTATATTTGCATTGAAGACCCCTGCAATCCGTGTCCATTCTTCTATCTTCATTTTATTACTGGTGGCATTGGTCTTCTTGTTATACAATATCTTGCTCCCCTCAATTAAGGAGAGCAGCCCTTTCGTCTCTTCCTTCGAAAGAGGTTTAGTTTTACTCTACAAACAAATAAAATAAAACTTAGTAAGTTTTGTACGAAATGGCGCGAAATACCGCGCCACGCGTTTATCTTTTACATAGAAAATTATACATTTGTGGACGTGAATGTTTATTGCACGTATATTTAGTATAATTATTTACTTACAGTTTCTGCCTCTGACTCCATTTTTTATTTAACTTTCTTCTTTCCAAGGAACAAACAAACTTGAGACTATAATAATATAATTTATGTTAATTTTGCCAATGTCAAACTGACTGACTGACGTTTGCGATTGATTGACGTTCCGTTCCTCTTCAACAAAACGTATGTTACTAATCTAACGTTAACGTTATAGTACTTTACCGCTGCAACTTTGCAATCAATTATTATTATTACTGTGTATGCAATTTCTTGTGATTATACATAAAATAGATTAGCTATAAGAAAGCAAACACCATTTTACTCATTAACAATTGCTGATGTTCTTTTACTGCAAATGCGTAAAACAAAACGTTAAGGAGGGCGCAAATTTATGACCAATCCCTTTTTTCTAATGGATTTGGAGACGAGATCGGCTTATTGAAATGCAGATTCAACATCAATCGACGGATCGGATAAAATCTGGATCAATAGAAATCTAAGATTCACGATCGAATATTGAAAGCGGCCGTTAGTGTTTTTGAGTGCGTACACGCTATTGTTATGAATCGCACTTGACGTAAGTTAATACGTCAGAGTCCATTATAATTTTTAAGGGCAACCCTTATTTCACAATATTTTTTCGTAAACAAACATAATGCTGTTTTAAATCGATTATTCAATATCGTAAAGTCATCTCAAAAAAAAAAGAATCCTCAAAATTGGTTCATCATCTACGATTAATAATGTATTAATACAATCGACTTGAGAACCTCTTCATCCTTTTTTTAAAGCCGATTAAAACAATATACCTATTCGTGAATATTTTCCTCATGTTTAATTGCTTAATTCATAATTAATACTAATTTAAGTGTAATCAATCACTAGAAGTCTAAAAAACTTTCACTTGCCTAATAGTCGTGTAATTGTAAAATAATCTATGATAATATGAGTGATATTGAAATAAATACGCGCAAAAAAAAGGCATAATTTTGAAAGGTAAAACTATTAATGATCTTCAGTGTATTGAGTAGAATTTACCTACGTACCAAGGTACCTATACCTATGATTTAGGTAAATTGGAGAAAAAATACGTATGATTCTTGCTTGTTCGTGTTGATAGTGGTCTGGTCTATTATAATTTATAATCAAATTTAGGCCATAACAAGCACAACATAAAAATGAAAGGTGTACTATTTATAAAATACTGGCTTTCATCTACGACGAAACTTTATTTTATTTTTATATACTAGCCCGCGTAGTGTATTTTGCCGGATGTCCCAAATCGTCCCTACATTTCAATTAACGTTCTCTGTTTTGCTTATCAAGTTATCATGTTTCAGTGACCAGTGTAAACCATTTATCACATTTTCATTTGAATTTTCCGTGATTTTGCATCCGAAAGATTTTTTAAAATGAAACTTTTATTACATCTGCATCGTCTCAAACTTTTTGGTTTGTGTAGCGCATCGACCACACAACGTGTAGCGCAAGTCGCGTGACGCACGATACGTACGATAATTATCGTACAAATACGATAATTTTTAGTTAAATGTCTATAGTGTGAAAAAAGTTTCACTTTTACCGTGGTTTCATAAAACCACACAACATTTTTTTTCTGTTTAGGTACCTACTACCTACCTAGTACCTGCTAATGCCAAAATATTAAATATGTGAATTTGTGTACATGGCTTTATCATTATACTACCTATGTCTATATGTGTTTGCCGAGATTTTTTGATTAAAAAATGGAGCTGGCATACAAATTAAATTAAATTAAAACTTATTACAAGATCAGCAGTCCAGCAGAGAGGTCGGCCTTATAAAGTAAGAGTGATCTCACATTCTATATTTACAAGTCAAAATAGGTAAAGCTATTTTGATCAATTAGCTTAGGGGTTGTCACTAAAATAAATCTCCAGTACCTAGGTACGTGCGAAGTACCTCGAGTGATAAAATAGTGAAATAATAAATTTTAATTTATGTTAGATTACTTCTTGGCTGTTCCTAAAAGAAGTTGCCTAATAATATGTTGGGCTCAATCATCGTTGTAATAGAAGGAAAAAGTGCTAGGTTAATGCTAAATTAAATGTTGCCACTTGTAGACGTGGATACATGAAGGTCACGCATTTTGTGTCCAAACTTTTTTTTTGATCATATTGTTTAATAATCATGAATTCAGTGACTGATTATAATGAAAATTGAAAATGTAATACAGATCTGAGGCATATTTGCTCGATAGCATAAATTTTATTGCCTTTCAATTATGTATAAATAGAGAATCTACACTATGTATTTTTTAATTTTACTCTTGAGTTACATACAGAGAATACATTTCACATGTACATATCTTCTAATATATAAAAATCAATGCCACTTTTCGTTGTAATTCCATAACTCGAGAACGGCTGAACCGATTTCGATAATTCTTTTTTTATTATATTCCTTGAAGTACGAGGATGGTTCTTATGTAGAGAAAACGTTAATATGTACCACGGGCGAAGCCGGGGCGGACCGCTAGTATTATATAAATGTACAAACATCTATTGAATGTTTAGATGAGTAGGTATTATTAATTAAACAACAGAACAGTCTTTAGTTGGTCAAACTGTTAACTGTTAAGTTTCTTGCCGTAGCATCGGCAAGAAACTTAATAGTTAACAGTTTGACCGAGAAGCAAGAAATTTAATAAGCAACATTCCGAATCTGTATTATTGTAATGAAAACGATCGTAATAAATCAAAATTATAATATCACTTGTTAAAGCTAAGGTAGGCAAGTACCTAACGGTGGTTAGAAATTTATAAGGTTATAATTTATTTATTTTGTATGTACTTTAAATTAGATAAGGTTAGGTTAGTTCAAAAGAAAATTAGAAATCGATCAAATTTAGAATAAATACATTAGAATATTTTTATTCGACTTTAATTATTTCTGCCACGTTAGTTTAATTTTTGGAGGTTATAGGTATACATACATACTACGTAGAAGGTAAATTTTAATAAGCTAGAGCTATTTGTTTTATAATTCACTCTTTTCCCGGCGTTTTGCACTCTCAGCTCTAAACTGCTTATGACACTAGTATTCTATGTGCCATTGAATAATCGTTTTCTTTTATTAGCAAACTCAAACATTATTAGACTTCTTTTAGAAGCACTTTCGAATCGTCAGTACATAATTTTAACATTTACCACCGATTCGGAAAGCAGTAGGTATCTATGAAGAAGAACCGGCAAAAAACTCCACAGTCATAGTATCAATCTCGTTAACCATTTCCCGCGCTTGCAGGCTCCGTGTCCGGCGGCGGGCAGTGGACGCGCGCGCCGCCCGCACCGCCGCCCGGCGTGGCGGGCGTCACGGGCGCGGCGCTCAACAACGTTCCGTCCCGCGGCCGCCGGCCCGCGCAGCGCCACTCGCCGGCCTCTGCGGCCATGCAGATGCCCCATGCTGGTATATCGGCTGCGGCCGTGCAAGCTCTGGCCAATGGCTGGACGCTGCCCGGTACGCTGACGCAGGCGCAGACGCAGCAAGTACTGCGGTTGGCTCAGGTGAGCGGATAGTCTTATCTGCGTAAAAAAAATGTATGCACAACACAAGTCACAAATATTATTAAGTAACTCGCACATTTTTTGGAAATACACAGTGTAAATACAAACATGATCACACAAACTAATTTTTAATTATTGATATTAGTAGTCAAATGGCATAGGAGTGACTTATTAATTATATGTGACGAATAGTTAGTAGCGATTTTTTAATACACAGCCATCTTGATTCTTTATACGCAAGTCCTCGATATTGATGTTCTTTCTCAGGCTATAGAATACTTTGTTAAAATAATTCGATTACTTCGCAAAAACTTCAGATTCTACTAATCAATAATTTTATTAAGGACATTAATTATTATTTTTTTTAACCATAGCCTGAAGCACAGAACTGAAGGGTGCTGAAGGTTTCCATTGAATACATGCGTCATGATAAACAGTCAGACAAAGGTCATCTGAGAGTGGTTAAAATTTCATGATAATGTCCCATTCAAGCCATCGAAAGATACAGCTTGCAAAGATAAGGTTTGGTAATAAGCCCAATGATCTTTCATTTTATCCAATATTGTGTTTTATGCAGTGGTAATAACTGAAATATAAATATTCAAATTTACAATGCAAAATAGATTGTAACAATAAATTGTAACAACAGTAGCAGCAAAAGCTTTTGAAATCGTCTAGTTTAAAAAGAACAGTACAATATGTGTAAGTCCCCTGTAATTTTCAAAACTGCACACAAGCACACACACACACAAACTCAAATTCCCACGAATAGTTACGTGAGGTAATCGGCTAATTCCTAAAATTTAGGTACATACCTAATACCGACGTATATCGTAGCTATAATATCACATTCCTAGCTAATAATACACATATTTTGTCGTTAGGCTCAAGTTGCCCAAGCGCAAGCCGCCGCGCGTTACAACAACGCGGCGATCGCTGCCGCGGCGGCGAGCATGCCGCAGCACCGA
This sequence comes from Colias croceus, assembly GCF_905220415.1. NCBI lineage: Eukaryota > Metazoa > Arthropoda > Insecta > Lepidoptera > Pieridae > Colias > Colias croceus. The sequence goes on along the minus strand of NC_059552.1, from coordinate 8,828,514 downwards.
TCGCACAACCAGAGAACTGTACAGGTATAATCTATACATATAATATTATAAAGCTGAAGAGTTTGTTTGTTTGAACGCGCTAATCTCAGGAACTACTGGTCTGATGTGAAAAATTCTTTCTGTGCTAGATAGCCCATTTATCGAGGAAGGCTATAGGCTATATATCATCACGCTAAGACCAACGGGAACGGAGCAATGCGGGTGAAACCGCGAAGCACAGCTAGTATTGTATAATATAATATGTATTAGATATAATTATATTACAAAATAATGACGATTATCCGACCGCCGCGGATTAGCCAAATAGCTAATTATCCGAATCCACCCTACTCGTAATATAAAACGAATACCAAAATAAAATTGGAACCCTCTTAAAATCTTAAGAAAAAAGTTTACCCATATAAATTAGTCCGTTTAAAATTCTGGATACTTCTCAGAGCATAGATCAATACCTCTAAAGTTATAAATAGTTCTTTATTTGTTTATTTTAATGACGGAAGTTTTCCGTTGGTTAGACTTTGTTCTTGGAATTCATATTTTGTAAATAGGAAAACCCCAACACCTTTACATGTACTTAAATAATGTTATGGTTCTGTAATTAAGGAAAAATAATTCCAAAGTCAATTTAACCAATCTGTACAACAAAAAAAAATTCAATTTTTTTATGAATACAATTTAGATTTTTCAAAACTATGGTCATCGCATCTTTTTTATGAACGTATATAATTGACAGCTAATGAAGTTTCCCGCCATATTTGAGCGCGAATTTGACTTGACAGTTTTTTTTTTGGAACACTGGCAAAAAGTTGGAACCGTTTGCCATATGGGCCCCTATACAATGGGCAGCGTTGGCCCAACAAATGATCGTCGTCATTGGCCACCATTACGGCGAATATGAAAAAAAAAAATATCTACAATGACGGTCGCTCGTTATCACTTAGTTCCTCTACACTATCGTGATGGCCTCTGCTCGCCCAATGTTGCACATTGTGAAGAGGGCCCAATATTGTATAGTAGACATGTGTAAAATTTGGTGTTGTTTATCGTTTATTGCAGTTTCCGAACAGTGCAATAACAATGGCGATGGGTCAGCAACCGCCCCCTCCTCTGGTGCGAATTTCGGAAAACTCCACCAATAATATGAAGTGAGAATTATATTTTTTATTATATTTCAAAAGAAGGCGGCCCTTATTTTGTGGTAGCTAGTATGTAGTCTGTGGTGTTAATTCACAATTATTTTAAAATTATTGACACAAAAAAAAAGAAGAATCGAACCCATGACAGACGGAAATTGTGACAAATATAATATGCACTGAAATTTTAGAAAAAAAATATTTTTTTGCTGATAATTCCAGAAAGTATTATCTGTTAGATTTTTTTTTGCCTCCTGTATGAAAAATTTTTGTTTATTGAAAATAAAGGCTGTCGTACAAGTTGGTATTTAGAAACTCCAGTCGCCATTGTCTTGACACTGCTTTATTCTAGTCGCATGAGTTTATGGTCATTAATTAATAATAAATTTTCTCAAAATTAAGCTTTAATTTGAAATTGTCGATAATTGTAACATTTAATATTAAATTGTTTGCGTATAATATTGTGTAGTTTACTATGGAGTAAAAAATATATTATGATGAATTAGAAATCTCATGCAGCTAGAAAGTTGTTTGTCACTTATTAGAATGATCTCTCATGAACTAATTCTAGTGAAGTTTTAATTAAATTTTATTTATATCAGTTACTAATACTATTTCCAAGTTTTTATTTGGAAATAATCTACGGGAACACGAATGTTGAAAAATTTATTATTTTGCTCAGAATATAAATATAATCTTTGCAAGATGCAGACTTTAGACCCATAAACAGATTTAATTCAAACTTTGTATATTTATCAAGGAGCGCTGACAATACAATTATTTCATGAGTTTCAGAGTGTTTTTTAAGCTAATTATTATTTTTATTGTTAATTATTATTTTACCAACATTCTATAGAAATCCGTCAAAGTCTTTAATTTCTAAATGTATACATAAGAAAAAGTGTGAAATCGAGTACAAGAAAAAACTAACATTTTTGTATCAAAATAATAATATTCATTGTTTTCATAATTCTTTGTTTTTGTCACTTATGTTGTAACTGATAATGGTGTACCTTGTTATTGGCGTAATTGACTATTTATTGTATTTAAGCTGTAAGGTACCTTTTTATAAATAAAATAAATAAATAAATAACACTTGTATGACATTTGCAGCGTTTCCCCGCAAGTGAGCGGCAACATGAATGGCCACTCAACCTCTCACGCGGCGGACACGCGAAAGCGGCTCACGCCCATACCAGACATCAGCACAATTGGCAACCATACGCCGTATAAGGTGAGCATTTTTCAGAAAAAACAGAAAATAATTATGTACTTGTAAAATAGTACTAATTTGGATCTGCATGAATTTTTATTAATTTTAAAGTAACCCTTTTTTAAAGCCCTAATTTTATCTTTCCTGTGTTTTAAAAGGTCCTTGAAGAATGTTTTTACATGTTTTGTATAGCCATAACATTGGTTTAGTTCATAAGGCTGTGTTGTTCGTCTGTGTTCAAAGGATTTCACACACAACAATGGATTGATTTTTAAAATTTCGTATCAACAGTGTTTCTAGAAAACTCTGATCAAACAAACAATGATTATTCTATTAATTTGTACTTTAATCTTGCTTTTTTTGAAGAGAAACTTCTTCAGGTGCGTTGAGAGTTTTACTTCTAACACGTGTGTTCGACACATACGCTCTTTTTTTACACATTTCTAATGTTTTATTCTCTGTCCAGGTCCAGAAAGCCCTAGTGGAGAACACGATGGTGCCGTGCATCAACGCGAAGCCCTACCAGTACACGGAGCTGCTGATGACGCTGCCGGACCTCGCGAGCCACTTCTTCCCGCGCGTGTCGCTCACCACGTGCCGCGCGATGCTCGACGCGCTGGGCCTGTCGCTGTACCGACCCAACTCGTTAGTATACCACATATTTATAGACCAGCTGCTCCGCGCGGTTTCACCCCCGTGGCTCCACCCCTGTTGGTCGTAGCGTGATGATATATAGCCTATAGCCTTCCTCGATAAATGGGTAGATAGCCCACTGAAAGAATTTTTCAAATCGGACCAGTAGTTCCCCAGATTAGCGCGTTCAAACAAACAAACTCTTCAGCTTTATAATATTAGTATAGATTTATAAAGAATAGAAAATTATATTTATAAAGCACTTGAATGCCATAAAACCAAAATATCAATTCCACATATTTATTGCATTTTTAATCTTTTCAAAACGTCCACTGTAGGATACTGTAATCAGGTCTTCCGTTTTTTCATCGTTCAACCTTTTTAAGATGTCTCTGGGAAATAGGTCTCCCCCGAACATTGGCAGAGCGACAGATCACCAACGACATATTATGATGAAATTTATTTCATAATGAAAATTAGGTACAATTTTATACACCTTTACTACCCGTTTCCTGCCAAAGTAACCACAACCCAGACTTGATAATCGCTAGTCGTTCGTATCTGTATCGGAGACATATACAGAAAAATTTTCAACTTTTCTAAAATAAGGAATGTCTGGCCGTCGTGGGCTCTTGGGTTATTTACTATCGGAAAACTTAATTTTCCTAAACAGAAAAAAAACTTATTATCATTATCCTCTTACAGAACGCAGTTGCAAGTGCTGCGCAACTCGGGCAAGTGCAAATCTGCTGCAGCCGGCGAGAATGGCATGGCCCTTGTTCAGATACGTGATGTGATGCAACACATGCCGCAGTTCAAGTATATGCTACGGTCTGGTCTAGCGGCAGATGAGCCCCCGCACCAGCCCCCGCGTCCGGCCCATGCCCCACAGCCGTCCCATCAGGCGAAGCGGGCAAGGGCCAACTAGTATACGGAGTGGCGGGAACCGTGGAGTGATCAGTGAACAGTATGAACATTGTGGATAGTGCAGTGAACAATACATGCCGCAGTTCAAGTTTATGTTACGGTCTGGTCCCGCGCCTGGCCCATGCCTCACCAAGCAAAGAGGGCAAGGGCCAAGTGATCAGTCTGCCGGAACAGTGAAGTAAACAATGTCAACATGTGCGGAGTGTGAAGTGATGGAACATATCACAGCGACTAACGTTTACTGGTTCAGTCTGTATCATAGTATTTAGTGCGGAAAAAGTGGACTCTTAGTGATGAGCGGCGTTGTTGGCTGACTGCGTCTGAAGTATAGGATCAGAACTGCAGCTCTGTATGCAAAACAACAGAAACAAATTTAATTAGTCACCAAATAACACATTTGAGAAGAGATCAGGCCACAGATGTAAATAACAAGACCAGAAACATTTGCAAATGAAAGTGATGCAGATGTCTGTACTGTAATAGACACACAAATGCAGTAAGCCCATATTAAGTCTCTAAAGATTATCTATGATGCTTAAGCCACTGAATAAAGTTCACAGTCCAGAATATGCAATCAAAAAATTCTTATATGTGTTCATATAAAACAGTTAACACTTTTAATATAAGAAACATGATGGGGCTTATGAGTATTTCTACAATAATAGAAAATATATGTACAGTAAAATATTAAGGACATGCAATAGCATGACCTTGCACTACAATCAAATACTACAATAATATACTTAGTAATAAAGTTAACTTATTAATAATAAAGTTAATAAATGTATCATCAGAATAATATAAAAAGTTGCCAGTATAGAGTTGTGCGACGTTAATCAAGAAAAACATTCTTATAATTATTAATACAGCCTTGACACAGATGGTGACTGTAATATAATTATACAAAGGAATGATTTTGTGTCGAGAAGATTCACTGCCAGCTTTCACATTGTCTGGATGTACCGCACCAAGTGTTTTTCGCTAAAGGGCTTCCGAGAAACCCACTCGATGTGAAGTGTAGGAACTATATTGGTAAATAATTAAGAAACAAGTTTTTCATTCTGTAAAAATTGTACGTATGTAAATCGGAAGTATCTTATTTATAACGATCTACTAGTAACTATTTGATAGAAGACTGAGAGTTTATTTTTTAATTATTTCATAGAACAATATGTGTTTGTGAATTCATAGATTGTTTTACTAATATAGTTATGTATTTGGTCAGTCGGAAATATGTACATGATATTTGTAAATATTGCATGTAGATAAATTAACGTCTTCTAGATTATTACCTGTCTCGTTGTCGCATAAATATGAGCATTATTTTACTTAGTGCTTCAGCTGTGGCAAGGGCAAATTATAGGGTTTTTAAGCTATTGCATAGCTTCTATCGCGGGCCTTGAGCGCGGGGACCGAATCGAGAAATTCCGTAACGAAAAAACCTCACGCTCCCCACTCCGACGGGCGGAGGTGTGGCTTGAAGGCATAGCATGCAATAGCTTTACCGCGGCAGTCCCTGAGTGCCACACATCGTTTTTTAACATTGATTGTGATGTGAGTACTAACATGCAAGATAGTGAGACTTCTGTACTATGATGTTGTAGTAAAATGATTTTACTCAATGTTAATAAGCACATGTGTTAAGTATCATAAGTCTTATGCTATTGAGCATGATTAAAGTATAATAACACCACCAATGGCTTGTTATTTCAAACCGACTATGGTTTGCCCGCGACATTCGCAATTTACGCTTAATATTGTCATCACAATTTAATATTTCACAATTTTATATTATTTGTTAGTTTTTGGAATGAAATTTTGGGGTATGTTTAATTGATAAATATATATTTGAGTGTATGGAGTAAGCAATAAATATGTAGAAATTTGAGATTGTAATAAGCATTCCTCTGTACTTTGTAAAGTTATTGGATGCTATACAAGTGTAATTTTTTTAGTTATTTACTAGGAATTAATTCTAAATTCTAAAATTATTGCTGATGTAATATATTTCAGTGATATAATCGGCTATTTTGAATAAAGCAAGGAAATTTTTGTGTATGTATAATATTAGAATTAGAGCCTTATCAGAAAAGTGCTTCGATTGAATAAAAGTTCATTTATACCTCAGAAATGTACGAATTAGCTTACTCCAAAGCATTATATTTTAGTATTAAGTTTGCGGGTGTGCATTTTTCTAAAAATAATTTTAAAAGGTTTCAAAAATCTTGCCTAAAAATGTTACCTTTAAAATGAGGGTAGATTCACAAAAGATAAAATATTATCCCACCGCCAAGGCCGAATCTCAATGAATGCAGATATAAATAAAATTTTAAATATACTTTCTTTGTGTTGATTTTATAAATAAGTAGTTAAAAATTAGCTCAAACACAAGCAAATGAACACATTTAATATTATTTTTAGAATTCTTATGCATACCACCAGTGACAAAGTATTGGATTTAACATTTACAACTAAGGCGATTTTTTTATTGTTAAGAAAGATAAGAACTTTGGTTCCTATAGTTAGCTAGAAAATACTTAAACAAGATTTCATTATATATTTTAACATCTATATATAAAAATGAGGCCCTATTTCCCTTTGTCACGGGCTACGGCATCATGCGTCTGGATCGATATTGATAATTCTTTTTTTGTTGTATTTGTTCTTGTCTTTTATACATTTATCTAAAATAAGGAAATTTTCAAATGTTTCCAGACCATTATTTATCAAAATATATAACATTTTGTGTAAATAATTATTATACTGGGTAACTATTTTTTCTGAAAATTCAGAATCTTAAATATAAAACAATGCACACTTAGTTAATTTAATAAAAATTAATAATAGTTTTTTTTTTAATTCTAACACATGACATTTAAGTCAAAAATATTGAAAATAAAAAATAACACTTGTCTTTAGGCATTTAAGTTAAAAATCTTAAAACTAATAAAAAAGAAATTATACAAGCTTTGGCAGCCATTTTGAACAGACATAATATAATGAAATCTTGGTTAGTTTAATATTGTAAATGGTCCAGTTATGGATCCATAGGTTTACACAAATTATTTATTTAATTTTTAAATATGCGTAACTTAATGCTTCGATTTGAAGTGACACTTATGAGAGCTGTGTACATTGTATGTTAAATTATTTATGATAGATAAGTAACATCTATTTGATATCTTTACAGTTAAATTTTAATCGCTCTCGACAGTTTCAGATGTCGGTTCTGTATTAATAAACGGGATTTTTATCACATATTGTTTTTTATTACATACCTACATACCACTTTCACTTGTCCCATTTTGCCATATTTTAGACTAGCTGTGTCTCGCGGTTTTACTCGCGTAGCTCAGCTCCTGTTGCTCTTAACATGATGATATATATATAATATAGCCTCTAGGCTTCCTCGATAAATGAGCTATCTAACACCGAAATAATTTTTAAAATCGGACCAGTAGTTCCCGAGATTAGCGCGTTCAAACAAACAAACAAACTCTTCAGCTTCATAATATCAGAATTGATATAACCTTGATATAACTAAGTCTTGCAATCCATCAAATATTTTATAATTATTTTTTAATCTTAAATCTGAGAGAATTAAATAGGTACATATACTGTGTTCTAGTTCATCAAAATATTCAATATAAACAGTTAATTTATACCGTCGCGTATGGAGTACAGTAGCATCGCTAATGTTCTTAGTTTCCCCCTTATTATTAATAAATAAATAAATAATTTGTTTCACTTAAAACATTTTACAAATTAGAGCGACCCAGGCTCCTAAGATAGTAAGAACTGTTTTTCAGGAGCCTGTGTCTTCCATTTACAGTTACACGACACGAAAAAAATCAGAGACAAATTAAATAAAATCAAAAATAAATTAAAAATTTACATGCAATTAAAACTAAAAAAAATCAATAACAAATAAGTACAAACAGCAAAACAAAAAACAAAATGTGTCTAGGTAACTCATTACAAATAAAGCAAGTCCAAAACAAAATTCGAAATTATATCAGCACATAAATAAATTCATCAAAAATTAAATAGGTTAGTAATTATAAAAATTAATTGAGAAACAGATATTAAATCAGCAAAAAATCAAAATTAAATCGAAACAATGCAATACTATAAGTTGTTACAATCAACATTACAATAAAATGTAAGTTAGTAGCAAGTTATTATAGCTAAATACATATTACAAATTACAATCAATTAAAATAACAATTAAAAGGTAAAATTAAGATTCACGATAAGTATATTAAAATGTAAAAATCAAGAAATGGAAATTAATATTTTAAAAATTAAAATTAAAAAGAAAAAAAACAAAATCAATAAGTCCAAAACCATTATCAATACTAGTTATATTTAAATGAATAAGTTTATGTGAGTGTGCGTGTGTGCAGGCGTGCGTGTTATGTGGGTGCGTGTGTGTGTGTGTGTTTGTGTTTGTGTAATGCATGTATTAATTAATCCATTTATACTCTGTCCATTATATTATTTGCTTTTTGACAGCTCACAACTATGAAATTTTGTATTTATTATGTAAAAATGTCATACAATAAAATACTGTTCTTTATGGACAGGTACCGCCCACTTAGAGATGTGCTTCACAGAACGATTCAATATTATTGTGCCACATATATAATCGAAATGTGAATATATCCGATAAAAAATTCTTCTACTAAGTTAATGTTATTTAAACATAAAAACAACCAAATTGTAAGATAGAAACCAAATAAAATATTAATATAATATAAAGTTTTACTTTTTTTTTAGTTTGAAAAACAAATAAAACAACGAGAGTAGTTTAATCTATTTTATTAGCCTAAGTCGTCAGAATTACAATCTTCACTGGATTCGTCCGATGAGGAGTCTTCAGTAATATGTAGGATAAGGTCTTGTGTGCATATATTGTCGAATGCAATATCACGGTCCCAATCAGATAATATGATACGTTTAGTTCTCTCCACCACTCTTGCCCAGTTCTCGGCCGTCACGTGGGTGCAAGCGTCTTTTAGTAATGCCAACATTTTATTCGCTGTGAATGGCGGGCTCGTATTGCTTCTCGCAGCATGCCCTTTTACTTGAGCCCAGATGAGCTCTATAGCGTTGTATTGGCAGTGATAAGGAGGAATTCTAAGGACGATATGGCCATATTCTGCTGCCATTTCATCTATTACATAGCGTTTAGGTTTTTTTTTTGTTTTTAATATTTGTAATAATTCTATTTTTAACATAGAATCGTCCACATTTTCTCCATTATCGCGAAGCCAATTAATAATTTCATGTTTTTTATTAGCTTGTGTTGGCATTTTATCAATTTGGCGAGAGTGGTAAGGTGCGTTATCAATTAAAATTGTAGATGGTTCTTCCAATGATAGGAGCATGTTTTTGAACCACTCTTCATAGACCTCTGCATTCATTTCTTCGTGGTAATCGCCTGATTTCTTAGATTTGAATGCCAGCAGTGCATTTCGTACAAAACCTTTTGCCGTACCAGCGTGACATATGATGAGGCGTTCACCTTTTCCCATTGGTACTGCGGAGGTTGATGCAGCAGTACCGTCAGTCCAGGAACGGGATATTGTGTGGTTAGCGTTGAGCCATGTTTCATCTGTAAAAACAATATTTGTCCAATCTTGTATTCTTTTTGCCTTTCTTAAAAAGTCACATCGTGACAAAGCAACATCAGTTCGTTCCATTAACACTTTTCTTTTATCAGATTTTTTAAATGAAAAGCCAATTGTTTTTAAAACTTTGGCCAATGAAGATTTTTGACCATGAAATAAACCACTTCTTTGCAAGGAAACAATAAGTTTTCTTAAAGTTGGAATTTCTTTTTTTAAATAGTAGTCATATACATGACGACGAATGGCATCAGCGTCAAAATCATCAACACCTGTCACCTTACGAGGCCGACGCTTTCTTTTTGGTGTAGAAGGTTTGTTTCTTTCCAAGCCGCTCCTACCGTAGGCATCATTCGTAATTTTAGTCACAGTTGGTAGACTGATACCCAATGCAACCGAAACACGGTTTCGCACTTGCGAGAAAGGTATGAGAGGACCGCCATTTTGATTTTCTTTCTCAAAGAAATCACAAAGTTTTAGCACTAACTGTCTGGATTGTCCTTTCAAAACTTGTCCTTTCGGCATTTTCAAGATCAATGGATCTAAACACTCACAAAAGATGCACCGAGGAATAAAACTACTCAACTCAAGGCGACTAACAAATGCGAGAGAACACTCAGCGAACATAAATGCGTGTGACTGGCACGGGCGTTTTGCTGCGAGTGACGGATGACGTCAAAATTGTGGCCGGTGGATGGTCGGTTGATGTTACCAGTATACATATAGGTAATATAATGTCAAACCGTTTGGAGATTTTAGCAATTAAAATATATGTATTTATATTAATAAATGATATATAAAATAACATATAAACAAAACAAAAATGCAACATAAAATGTATCTTTATAATATGTACTTATTATTACATTTACGTAATAATTTAATTAATTTAATTTATTTATTCGATTAATGATTATGTTAAAAATTCATAATCGGAATGATATCACAATCGAGAATCTTTTGAACATCACTAAAGCTATAAACCGTCGAGCTGTCAAAAAGCAATTCTTATAGTGGACAGAGTATAAGGAATTTATAATAGATTTTCAGTGTCATTGTAGTCAAGACTAGATAACCAATTCAAAATTCTAGCCTTAATTTGGTAATTATTTAGAGCAGTAATATTATAAAACTTATTCATTTTATTGTACAGTTTTGGAGCAATATATTTATAGTGCCTGTGTCCAAATTTGGATTTAGTCCACGGAACTGGAACAGCAACTCTTCTATTTTTGTTATACTCATTGCTGTTATTAAGTCTATGATAACGCCGAATACATTGATACACAAATAGTTTTCAGACACTTAAAATCTTCACTTTAGAGTATAACATGGTAGTTGGGTGGTCGAATGGTAACTTGAAAGCTACTTTTAAAAGAGCACGCTAATAGAAGATATAAATTGTATTTTTCGCATTCCAAGGAAGATTCTCTACAATGCATGATTCAATACGATACGTGGAATGCAGTGGAATGTTAAATGTAGGCCTCGAGTCGTGAATGAGGTCTAATTTCGATCACAAGGTGATCCTGGCGCACCGCGTGACCATTTTTAACTTAACAGACATTTTGATTACCGAAAAGAATTATTTATACTGGGAATCGGGATAGCTATTTATTTAAGAACCCTGAAATTGACTCAAAAGTTTAAATTAAGTAAAAATACTATTATTATTAGTTATGTAAAAATACAAGCAAAAATTTAGTTTCTCAGATTTATGCGAATAAGTCCCTTAGAACAGATTTACAACATATAATAATTATTATCTTTTTTTAGAGGGTATTTAATAAAATTTATAGGTACTAACCACAGTACAAACATATTTAAGATATAAATTGAATTATACCAATAGACTCGATTCTAGAATATAAATTATTATAATATCTGTAAAATCATCCATGTTTAAAGTTCCAAAGACAAGCGTCACTGACTAATGTCAAAATTTGACTGACATTTTAATTTTTAGTGGACACTGGACGCTGAATTCTGAAAATCGTAGCTGAAAATGGAATTGAATCGTGAAAAATACAGCAAGAGAAAATAATTTATATACCTACTTTAAAACTAACTTTTATTTGCATTTAATGTTAATTGATTAACTTACTTAGGGACTAAAACGTTTAAACGTGTGAAAATGGAAGCTGGTCTCGGAGTACACTATGGTCATCGCTTTCAACTCATTTATTTTTATATCATTAGTTTACTTACGTTTTAACATTAATTATAAATAGTCACTATTCATTGTATTCAGATAGGTTTAATTATTTTTTGGCTAGGTTTTTGTAAGTTAGTCATCATGAGTATTCAAGTTTGTAGGGACACAACAGACGCTGTGGCCTTGTATTTGCCGCAACGTTTGTATTTAAAGCCTTATGCGAAAATAAACATTTCTATCCAGCTTCCCCCCCACAAGGTACACGGAAAGTCCATTTCCAATTGGGAACTAATGGAAAAATTACGAAAAATGATCCAACCTGATGGATTCTCTATGTTAAAAGTGTCTAAACATAGTTCTGAAGTGATACGGTTCGATGCCGAGTTAGAAAATCGTCCAAAGTTAGAGAGAGTGTTATCACGATTGGAGGATAGGATAATACAGTTGAACGACTACCCCGATCCACTGAAAGTGCGTGTTTGTGAAGCGAAATCGGATTTCCCAAGTCGACATGCGTGGGACTCATTCTTTCGTGACGCAAGCGATATGGACGAAATGAAACCAGGCGAGAGACCGGACACAATACACATAGCTAACCTTCCAATTCCCTGGTTTGTCCATGAACGCGATAGGGACGAAGATGCAGTGCCATCTGAAAGTTTGTTCAAAAAGATCTTCGAAAAGTATGGAGCGATACGGCAAGTTGATATTCCTATAGCAGATCCATACAGAATGCAGATGAAAGAGGCTATGAGAGGCATTTCTACACCAGTGCAAGATAGTGCATTGTTTTTCGAAGCCTACATCCAATTTAGTGAATATGTAGGCTTTGTGAGGTGCATGGATGCTTTACGAGGCAAAAAGATTGTGCGCAAGAATAATGAGCTGGCTGAATGGTGCAGCATTCAAGTAGACTTTGATAAAACAAAGCATATGACTGACGCAGCTGTGAAGAGACGCTCCATAGTGAGGGAACGCTTGGCCGCAAGGCAGAGAGCTAAGGATGAGGAAGAGAGGCAAGAAAAAGAAAGGAAAGCCAAACAAGAGGCTAAAGAAAGGTATATTACTTTGTTCAATGAAATACCAGATTCATGTTGTTCTTATGTTTGTTTTATGATAAAGTATTTTCAAATAAATTAATCTATTAAATTATACAACTATTGACTCTATAACTTTATTATCTACAAGCTTTTACATTCATATAAGATTAGATTTCATACTAATAATTAATATAAAATAAAATTAACTGGTTTGATTTAATTTGGCTCAAAATTAGCTAGTTCACATTTCTATGAACAAAGACCCCTTTCCTTGCAGAACTAAGGAAAGAGTTTCACGTATAATCTTTCATTATTTAAGACAAAAGATTGAGCAAAAGGAGCGAGACAAACTGGAGAAAATGCGGGAGAGAGAAGAGAGAAGGAAAAAGAAGCAGTTGGCGAAACTTATGGAGAGAAAAGATGTGGATGTTAATAAGAAAGTTTCAGAAGAGCAGAAGAAGTTGCTCAAAATACAGAAGAAATTGCAAGCAATCAGATTGATTGAAGAACTGTTTCAGAGGATTGAGGTATGGTTGTTTTATTTTTGTATGTATAAATGCAATCTGTTCAAGAATATTCAGCACTTGGTTATGAATGTATTGAGACTTTTTTTCTTATTTTTTCCATAACATGCATTACGATTTACGTTGAAAATAGCAGACTTTTAAAAGTTGTAATTTTTTTATTTTTAGTTCTTTCGTCTTTATAGTTTTGTTCAACAAATTACTCTGTTCTAAATACTAAGTTAAGTTATTTTACAAATTTTATTTATGACTGCATATTGGCATGTAAAGATACATTGAAATGATGTTGCAGAAATTTGGTACAAAATAAATTGTTCCACTGTGCCTGAATACATATTTCTGGTAAAAAATTCACTAAAAATCGCAGCTCTGTAATCAATATACAGTAAACTTCTAAACCAACTTAACCCATTGAGCCCCAAGCAGCCCGATCGGTCCCAGACACAATAGATTTTCTATTGTGTGTGTGGTTCCGGGGCCTGAGTTATTAATGGTCTAAGTTTTTCAACACCAAGTATCAAATAATAAGTAAACTCAACAAAATTTCAGCTACGTCCAGAGCTGCAACGTAACGGTCGCTCGCACGCCGGCGAGCGGGCGGCTAGAGCCCGGCTCGTGGATAAGATGCGACGGGCACATGAGAGGATGATGGACGAACAGAGGGAACAACTGCGGCATGCTTTTGATGGTGATTATAATTTATATTAATAGTTATACAACTGTGGCGTTGCCAGCTTGATCAAAAGAAATTCAGCTCACTGTGGTAAAAAGAAAGATAAACATAAAATCATGTAATAAAAATTTTTGGCGATACTAAAAAATTTAAATATAATACATACTAAAAAAACGATACGTAATATGTACTCTCAAAAATATTTGTTTCTCTTCAGGGTCAAACAGGATATGTGTCCAATAAATATTGTTCTTTATTAATATATACTTCTCTTTTAAATGTTAATAAAAACCCAACAGTGAATTTATTGAATACTAGCTGCTCCGCGCGGTTTCACCCCCGTGGCTCCACTTCTGTTACCTGTAGCGTGAGGAAATATAGCCTATAACTTTCCTCAATAAATAGGCTATCTAACACCGAAAGAATTTTTCAAATCGGACCAGTAGTTCTCGAGATTAGTGCGTTCAAACAAACAAACAAACTCTTCAGCTTTATAATATTAGTATAGATAAGACAACCCACAATATTTTAGGTATAGAATACTTATGTACTTTTTTATTTATTTACCAGGTCGTATAATAATACGGTCTGCGCTAGAAACAAAGAAACCGAGAAGGAATTCAATCAGCTCAATATCATCTGATGATTTGGACGAGAAAAGGGTAAAGACTGAGAAATTGTCCACGCCAGAGCGAGAGAGCGAATATAAGAATGCAGGTTGGTTTCTATTTTATTGTAACAAGATTTTATTGTGTAAAATACAAGAAAACTCACTACGACACTCGAAAATTATCCCAATCAAAACTCTGCCATGTATAATTGGGCAGAGTTTTGTTTGGTACAATTTTCTAATCCATACTAATATTATAAATGCGAAAGTATGTCTGTCTGTTACTCAATCACGCCTTAACTACTGAACCAATTTGCATGAAATTTGGTAAAGAGATATTTTGATACCCGAGAAAGGACATAAGCTACTTTTTATCCCGGGAAAAGGGCGCAATCCCGGAAATCCCACGGGAACGGGAACTATACGGGATTTTCTTTGTCTGCGCGAGCGAAGCCGCGGGGGGAAAGCTACTAAGAAATAAAATAGACTGAACATTACTGGCATGAGATAAGGTGTCAATTTTAATGTATGCATTATACAACGCCGCTCGGCTTGAGTCTTGTTTTTTGTAGTATGTAGGAAACAAATGATTAAAACACTTGCGGCAAAATATTCTAAAGCTTATGACTTGGTAATAACTAATAATTATACAAAATTGTTCATATTTATTGCTTTACACTATTGAGCTATTTATATTTTTATGTATTAAGTGTAGTGGTGGAGTACATGAACATTGAACATCACTACATAGTATAAAACAAAGTCGCTTTCTCTGTCCCTATGTCCCTTTGTATGCTTAAATCTTTAAAACTATGCAACGGATTTTGATGCGGTTTTTTTTAATAGATAAGAGTGATTCAAGAGGAAGGTTTTAGTATACAATTTATTAGGTTTTACACAAAGCGGGCGAAGCCGCGGGCGGTAAGCTAGTGTATGTATATGGGGAAAAAAATATACAGGCCGAATTGAGAACCTCCGCCTTTTTTTTAAGTCGGTTACAAAAAGTCTAATTAAAATAATAATAAATTGAATATTGTGTCCAGTTTCAGGCATGTACGCGCCGAACCCGTACAGCTACGGGTACCCGTTCGCGTGCCCGCCCGCCTACCCCTTCCCACAAAGTATGAGTATCTTTATTATTTCTATATATCATCGATATTTATTATGTGCTTGTTATAAAAAAAATAAAACTAGAACGGTATGTTACTGGAGAAAAATAAATTGGAGAAAATAATGTGTGCGTGTAATAATAATATGTACACACGTAAGAACAAATGCAACTTTACAGAAATACGTCGAATCACGCGTGTTAGAAAAAGATGCCGCGTAACGGAAAAATGTCACGCGTAACGAAAAAATGTTACACTAAATTTTTTTTCCAACCCCGATAAAGAAGTTTCACTTCAAAATTTCGAATAACGAGGCGGGATTCGAAGTTAGCTGCTCTTTTATTTTGCACAATATGCAAACAGTAACTTTATGACACTTTCCATTAGTATCACTAAATAAAGCATGTAACCTCGCACTCCGATCCAATTGTTTTTAAGGTAAGGGTCACTTACTGACCATAAAAACAAACAAATTGCTAATAGATCCAGGTGGAGCTTTGCTCGCCATCCTAAAGAAAAGTTTTTGGCCGATATATTGTTTTCATAGAGAATGAAAATTTCGCATATTTTATACCCTGTAAACTTCTTCTGTAAAACTTAACGTTTACGATTTAGGGTGCTTCTCCACCAATAATGTGCGAGGAATGTGTTTGTGAAAACCAATCATATCGCTTCATTTAGTTTGAACTTTCAAGCGTTTAGCGTTTGAACTTTGAAGTGATACTATTGATTTACAAACACATTCCTCGCTACACATCCTCGCAGATTATTAGTGGATAAGCACCCTTATGGCCCATTAACCTAATTATGGTTTATCGTTTTTGGCTAATAACTTAAAATATTGGATTAACCAATAAAATGCATGTATCCCTGTTCTAATTTCACTTTTAATTCTCTACAACAAAATTTTAAAACTTTTGAAGAGAAACTTTTTTAGGCGTGTTGATTGTAAAATTTCAAGGTCGCGTCAATGGCAATGGCAAAAGCGTCACGTCATGGAGTAAAGCGACGATTTAGGTATATTTCCTTGCCAAAGAAGTTTCACTTCTGACACGCGTGTTCGGCAAACACGCTCTTTTTTTTTAAGTCATTGTTTTGTAATAAGATGGCTTATATAATGTGTTCCAGGTTCCATGTACTACCCCCCGATGCGCGGCGGGTACTACGGGTGCGAGGGGTACACGCGGCGGGGGAGGGGGGGCGGCCGGGGGAGGGGCGGGGCGAGGGGAGGGGGGAGGGGGAGGGGCCTGCCGCACTTCGACGGGCCCACAGCCACGCAGCAGTACTACCAGTTAGTGTTGTGTACTTATATACTTATGTCTATGCTAATAATAGCTGTGCCCCGCGGTTTCACCCGCATTGCTTGGCTCATGTTGGTCTTAGCGTGATGATATAGCCTTCCTCGCTAAACAAACAAACAAACTCTTCAGCTTTATAATATTAAATATTATAAAGCTGAAGAGCTTGTTTGTTTGTTTGAACGCGCTAATCTCGGGAACTACTGTTCCGATTTGATATAGGCTATAGGGTTATTATATCGTCACGCAATGCGGGTAAAATTGCGGCACAGCTAGTGTTTAAATAAAAGAACACAGTACAGACGTGAAACTTCTTTGGCAAGATTCAAAGATACAAAAACCGTCGTCTTACTCCATGACGTGACGGTATTGCCACGACGCGACCTTGAAATTTTACTCTCAACGCGCCTAAAGCAGTTTCACTTCAAAAAAGGATATTCAACAATTTTTTATTATCATAAGCTCCTTTCAACAGCGATATTATAAGAAATGTAATTTATTTCGAACTAAGACAAGTTGTTCATCACTCATTCAGATTTTCTTATTCATATATTATTAAATAAGATATTTGGTCCTTCGAGTTTAATATAATATACTATCTGTTCCACGCGGTTTCACCTGCATTGCTCCGCTCCTGTTGGTCTCAGCGTGACGATATATAGCCACGCCTTCCTCAATAAATGGGCTATCTAACACCGAAAAAATTTTAAACTCTTCAGCTTTTTAATATTAGTATAGATTATCCATACTAATATTATAAATGCGAAAGTAACTCTTTCTGTCTGTCTGTTACTCAATCACGCCTCAACTACTGAATCAATTTGCATGAAATTTGGTATAGATATATTTTGATACCCGAGAAAGGACATAGGCTACTTTTTACCCCGGGACATAGGATAGGTTTTATTCCGGAAATCCCACGGGAACGGGAACTACCTATGCGGGTTTTTCTTTGACTGCTCGGGCGATGCCGCGGGTGGAAAACTAGTATAATATAAATATTTGATTTAATCATCTTATTTGTGTTAGAAATGCGCTTATTTTGTACTGCAGGTACTTTAAGAAACTGAACGACGCAGAAAATCGCAACGAGCATGACGACCGTGGCCGTTCACGGTCACGCTCGCGGTCACGGTCACGGTCACGTCGCCGATCGTACTCACGGTCAAGGTCACGGTCACGCCGGCGATCATATTCAAGATCACGCTCACGTAGTCGACGCTCGAGGAGTCGTAGTCGACGGTCGCGGAGTCGAAGATCTAGGTAATGTTGATCCTTATATATTTTTTGGGCTAGTTCTAAAATTTATTTTGTTGTGTAAATATGGTTTTGAATGGGTGTGGTTATTAAAAATATTATATACTTAACAATAATTCTGACCAAGATTTTTTTTATTTTAACTTTTTATCCGTCAACAACGCCCTCACTAAACCAAGGAAAGATTGTACATAATTATGCTTATAATTATAAATATTATGTTTAAACATTTTTTTTAACTTTTACTTACATAGCATATAATTATAATATCTAGACTAGAAAAAAATACTTAAGGTTACTTACCTCTGCGCCAACGGTATCTTTCAGCTTTCTACTTTAATATTTTATTTAAATATCATTTTTTTGTCATTCAGGTCCCATCGCAGTCGCACACCATCCAGATCGAGACGCTCTAGGTCCCATTCGAAGCGGAGGTCCAAAACCAAAACTAAGTCAAAGTCCAAACATAGGACTCCCTCCCCGAAACGGGTTAAGGGGAAAAGTGGGGAGAGAACACTAGTTTCCCCCGAAAAGAGATCTAGGAGATCGAAAAGCTGGTCCATGCCTAAAGAAGGAGAACCTAGGAGATCCTGGTAGAAGATAAGAGACTTAGGACATCCTGGTAGATAAGAGAAGAGAATATTTAGATATAAAAACGTTGTGAAATAAATATTTTATAATTCGTTGGTGTTGTTTTTTTTTACCTAGTTTTAATTAAATGCTAATTATAATAAGCGGAATTTCAAACACATTTCTGTAATGATTCTAATTTTGGATTGAGTATCAACAGAAAAGTAACTGTTACATTAACATGGATTATACATTATTCTGTAGTTATTCTTGCTTATTTGTTTTTTACGCAAAAACTACTAAACCGAACTATATCTGTTATTATATCATGTCCTGAAAAATGGGCCATATGGGTGATAATAATTCAAAATTAGTCAAAATATTGTAAGATTTATATAATAACAGAACAAGTGCGAGTCAGACTCGTGACACTTCGATAATCCCATCCAATTTATGTCCGTAACAATCGTTGCTTAACCTCTATTATTATTTGTTGAATATAGCGGCAAGTTTAATAATTATTATTCATCATTGAAAATTTCAACTGTCCAATACGGTTTATGAGATATATGAAGTGACAGACAGACGGACATCGAAGTCTCAGAGAGTCCCGTTTTTACCCTTTGAGTACGGAACCCTAAAAAGAACGATTTAATAACTAATAGGTAAATGTTATTATACATTAATTTTTAGTATCAATCATAGTAAATGTAGCGTGACTCGATTTATTTAAAATTAATTATTGATCTCCACTGATAATATTATTTTTCACTGAAAATTTAATAAGCAGATACTTAGATAGTAATTTCCTGCTATTATTTTACAAGTTTAACATATGATTTAAATGCGATTTTAATGCATTTGTAACCAACGAATTAGTTCCCTTAATAATCTTTATTTCATTCATGTAAATATTAATATGTGATTTATTTATCATAAAAAACCCTAAAAAGGATTAAACATTTCTTATAATTTAATCAGGGGATTAATAACAACTGGTGTTGATATATTATCATCTTATGTTTGATGAGCAGTAATCAATGATTGCGATAGTGTATCAGAGTTGGTAATTAACGTAATTTATAATTATTTCTTAAATCCATATTTGTCAGTGATTCTTCGATATTTGAGGGTTCAACATGAAGGTGGCAATTATTCTGCTTTGCGCGTTTGCAGCGGTTCAGGTAAGGATTAAACTTATTGTGTTACAAATCCTTTGAGATTAGTTTTAATGTAAAACTAAAGTACTAAGTATATAAATCTTACTGAAGGAACTTATTTCATTCATATCCCAGTAATAAAAAAAAACACTAACAACAAGAGAAAGTATGTATCTACAGTGGGTTAATATTATCATGGACCCAATAAATATCTAGATTATATTCGTCCATGATATTATCTAAGGGTTAAAAATTTTCTCGTTAAATGCAAAGAATATAAAACCGTTTCATGAAAATTTGGTTTCCAAAGATAAGTAGGCATATGTAGTTTTTAATTAAATATCTCTTTTGAATATTTATGCTTTCCACCCGCGGCATCGCCCGCACAGTCAAAGAAAAGCCCGCATACTTCCCGTTCCCGCGGGATTTCTGGAATAAAACCTATCCTATGTCCCGGGGTAAAATGTAGCCTATGTCGTTTCTCGGGTATCAAAATATCTCTATACCAAATTTCATGCAAATTGGTTCAGTAGGTAGTTAAGGCGTGATTGAGTAACAGACAGACAGACAGAGTTACTTTCGCATTTATAATATTAGTATGGATTTAAATAATTAATATACCTAAAGGAATTAAATATACGCGCGTAACGATAAAGTTCAGTACGATTAAACTTATAAAATATGTGGTTAAAATTTATTGTAATATTAATAATTAATATCTACACATTTATTTACAATTATGTGGCGATGTAGATATCGAGGACACTTTTTTATCGTATAATTTGTACTGGATTTAGTAACCGCATTAGTAGGTACCTACTTACATAATTGTTCTACGTATGAATGACTTGTTTTAATTTTGTTAAAAATGATTTAAGTATATTCCTTCACTGAAAGTAAGCTATTCTTAATTCTATTGCAATGCTTTAAAGCCCAAATAAAATAAATAAATAAATAGCTCTTAAGTACCTATATGCAAAAAGGTTAAAAATTTTGGTTTCGTGAACCGATTTTGATATGTTTTTATGTTATTCGCACTCTTAGTCCAGAAATATTTAGTAAGTTATGAAATACAAATAAAATGTGGATAGGTACCTACATACACATATAGGTGTGACGTTAATAAATCGTAATTTCCAACAAAACATTTTGGCATACTAAAGGTTAATTTTAATTAATATTAATTACCTACTCTTATTCTTATCTCAGTAATCTTAATATAATACTTAATCCTTAGGCCCATATAATCTTATCTGTCATGCCTAATTAGCCGTTTTCGTAATTAACAAACATTTTCCTTCATTTTCTTTATAATTTATCTACTATAAAATAAGACAAATAGTTTTATTTTATCCGATTGCGTCATGAAGGATTCTATTCTGCAAGTGTCTATGTAGAATGTCGCTAAAAGATATACTTTTTTGTTCCAGGGACGCAGTGTCCAACGTAAGTACCTTATCTTATTAAATATTCCTATAAAATAGTACGAGATTTATCTTAATAAATTCTCTAGTGGTTAGGTAGGTACTAATGTGTTGAAATAATAATGAACACACAAGAAATTAACTAAAAAAGTAATGTTATAATATTGATAAAAGGTAGGTGTTTTAATATACTAGGAATCTTGTATTAAAATACTTGACGATAAACTGTTATAACATCAATGTTCGCCAATTTGTTCTAAGTATTGCTTTATAATAAATATCTAATGTTTTTTTTATTCAACGTTTGTTTGTTATTTAATTTTATAATTTCATAGGTACACACTAAGTTCTACTAATCCATTATTCTATTCTATAGCGTTCGAAGAAGTCAGCTCAGTTCCATGGCTGGTGCACCTGCGTGTCGCCAAGCAGGCTGACCGCGGGTTCTTGGGATCTTGCGTCGGCGCTGTTTACAACGAGCGTTGGATTGTTTCTTCGGCTAGCTGCTTGAGACTGTTTGTTGTTTTTTTAGCTATATAGTATACTAGCTTTCCGCCCGCGGCTTCGCCCGCGTTTTTAATGAAAAACCCGCATAGTTTCCGTTCCCGTGGGATTTCCGGGATTGCGTCATTTTACCAGGATAAAAAGTAGCCTATGTCCTTTCTCGGGTATCAAAATATCTCCATACCAAATTTCATGAAAATTGTTTCAGTAGTTTAGGCGTGATTGAGTAACAGACAGACAGACAGAGTTACTTTCGCATTTATAATATTATAAAGTATGGATATGTTAAATATCTATACTAATATTATAAAGCTGAAGAGTTTGTTTGTTTGAACGCGCTGTTGTATACCTAGCTCATTTATCGAGGAAGCTATACATAATATACCTATAAGACCAACAGGAGCGGATCTACGCGGATGAAACCGCGAGGCTCAGCTAGTAATTAATAGTATAATCTAAATATCCACAGTTCCCGTTTCGTATGGGTCCGTTTCAACGCCCCCAACGTGTACCAACCAGAGCTGGTGATCGAGTCTAACAGGATCCACGTGCACCCTGAATATAACCTAGCTACTGGCGAAAATGACATCGCCCTCCTGGACTTGAACAGGGATGTGGTACTCTCAGGTATTGTAAAATTCTATATATTATTATCTATATAAGTATTTATTTAAAATTATATATATGCATGTTTATCAGCCATCTGGTTTCCATAACAAGCGAAAGCTTAGTATGGGATCAGATCGTGCGTGTGTGAAAATTGTCCTGAAATTTATTTATTTTGCACACTAATATACAGTCAATGTTTATTTATTGCACACCTCGGAGGAAGCGCTCTATTGTGAATAAATAAAAAAATCACGATCCATCTTAAATAATTTCCATCAACTTTTTTTAATTTAGGTATAGATAGATTGAAAAACAACAACAGTAATGTGCAAACTGCAAAATACATATACATTATACACTCTACAGGTTTATCGATATAAACGATCTCTTATAAAAATTATATAACTTAAGGTAATGGTTTACGATAGGTAGGTAGCTATTTTTTAAACATAAAATAAATAAATATTCTATGTACATACTCACATACCCATACATAAGTGTAAATGCCCTAACTATGTAAATTAAAAGTAGACACATAAATAATATGGATAACGGAATATCTGCGTAAATGGATAACATGCCTCATTTTAATTAATAACAAAAGGATCTCGATAATATTATTAATATAAAAGTTTGTTAAGAAGAAAATATTCTCCGATACCAATTACCAGATGTACTTAAATCTTAAAGATAATTTTCTATTAAATTCACGGATACAAAGATATCCGTTTCAAAACAATACAATAGCCAAGAAATTCGCATTAATTGGAGGCAGGTACCTAATATTAATTTAACCTCGTAGGATACCACAGTTCAAATTGCCAATTACCGCCCATCAGAGCCCTGTATCGGGTTTCTAAAGAAAACTTTTCAAATTCTCTTTGTAATTAATTATTGTACGTAATTATTATCTTGGGACGGTGTAATTGTTAACAATTAAGTTTAAATAGAAGGAGGGGCTTCGATTCACGGTAAGTTCATCTGTTAGTCGATTATTGGTTGAAGTTTGAACAAGGCCCGGTTTTATATGGATTGTATTGTTATTCGGGAATTTAAAAAAGTTTTAACAAACAAAACATTAGAAAACTAGCTTTCCGCCCGCGGCTTCGCTTGCATTTTGAAAGAAAAACCCGCATACTTCCCGTTCCCGTAGGATTTCCGGGATGAAACTTATCCTATGTGTTAATCCAAGTTACCCTCTATATGTGTGCTAAATTTCATTGTAATCGGTCCAGTAGTATTGGAGTGAAAGAGTAACAAAAACAAACATACACAGGATATAGTACCTACTTTTTTTAATAAAATTCATAAATGTACAGTAAATTGTTTATGTAATGGTCACATTTAATCTTATATTAACAAAATAATTCTCGTTCAATTTTAAATAAACTGTGCCAAATCTGACATCGTAAAAAGTTATGTAATAACATGTAGAGCCAAGCGATGTAAATTTCTTATCATTAAATTGGCAATTTGGGACGATAACTTGCCAGATTTCTCAATTGATAACAATTGTTTATATACCGTATTATTATGTAAGTAAAGAGAGAATATATTTACGTGATCTATTTTTTTATTTTTTACCTTTTTTACGTTTGAATATAGTAAAATATTCCGAATTTATAGAATTTAAAGGCGAAAGTAGGTACCTATGTGTAGTCAGAAGAAAAATGAAAAAACTAGGTAAACAATTTTGCGCGCGGTTTTGTTCCCGTAGGACTGGTCTAGTTTTGGCTACATACAGTGCAACATTTTGAATTTACAATGATTTTTTAGTATCAATATTTATTCTTATGTTACTTACTTACTCAAACTATAATAAAAGAAAAATCATAAGAAAAAGATTTCATTTCATCCCAGTATCACATTCGCAAAAATAACATAGTAATCTGTAATTGTTTTGACGAAATAAGAGAAAGCCCTAGCAAGAACAATTCAAAAGTTATCAATCATTAAAACATGTCATGAAAAATATGGAAAAGTTCATATTTTATTGAGTCGTGACAATTAAGGCAAGAGACGCTGTCTGTTAATTATCGAGCCCTCGAGTCCCAAACTTTCCGAAACTCTCGAAACCAATTTTAATTTCATGGTTCTCGATATTACGTTTCACTTTGCCATTATTTTATTATTTAAATGCGGTTTTCTGTTCAAATTAAACGAATTTTCGTTAGGCGGCTTCTTGTTTGAAAGCGTCACTTAGGTATAACACCAAATTTTTGTTTTTACAGACACCATCAAGCAAATCAGTTTAGCCGCTAGTGACGCCGAGGTGCCATCATCTGGCAAGGTCTGCGGCTACGGACAATTGGAAAACGGCAGTAAGTATTATTTAATAAAATAAGGAATAATTATATCACATGAAATACGTTTATTATGAACACAAAAAACATACATTATCCAGGATGTCCCGCCGTCGGTATTCTTAGCTCAATGAAGGTTATAGTTTTGCATACGCTAAGTACGTAAAAACACTTATAAAATTCCAGATGCATTTTTTTTCAAATAGATGAATTCTTAAAACTCTATATTGTGTACATCCCTAACAAGCAACCCGCCCAACTTTGCCACTCGCACGTGAGAGTATGTTAAGCTAGAGACAACATGAATTTTAAGGAAAAATTGAGCAAAAATTTTTTGGCGTTATTTTGTTGTTTATTTATTGGGTCTTTTTCTTTCCATGTACAAGACTTCTCTTAATGATTTTAATCTTAAATAAAAAAACTATCTTATTGTTCTAACTTCTCTGGATAAAAAAAAACAAAAAAAGGCAAATCTTCAGACAACATATTAAAGCATATATAATTTTTAGATGCCGGTGAACAACTGCAGTGTGTCGATGTTGCGTTGGAAGAGTCTGATGATGGTCTTCTCATCGGATCTTCTGAGAACAAGGCCAGCCAGGTAAAATAGTGCTAGATTGCTACTTTATTCGCTAATAAAGAAGCAGTGAATTGTTTCTTAAAAAAAAAAAAACTCTTAAATGGAACCAATATAAATAGAGTTCTACTACTCTTAATAAGTAAGGCAGATATTTGAGGCAGGCAGGTATTTGATAGTGAGGTTTCAATAGGTGATGATGACAATGATGTTTATATAAATAAAATTATACTGACGCAGGTACAAGATGCAAAAAATAGGACTTCAGTTGTTTTGTACAATCATAC